>NW_019384500.1:405905-444225 GCF_000671375.1 Centruroides sculpturatus | reverse complement strand
AATATGCGAATATCAACCACAGGTAAAAACAAATATTGTTAAGATATGTTGTAATTGTCAATCTATTTATTTGAATTTTGTGTAAATTATAAGAAAGCCATATTTAAAAGCCCAGTAGTCAAGCTGCTATCTACGACCCTGTTTGTTCTCCAATGATTATCGTCGACCTTGTTTGTTATCCAAGTTGTATATGAAATATGAAATTGTCCATCCTGTTCGACATCTGTACAATAGTGGTTTGTGTTTTATGGTATGTTTTTAAAAAATTTTTTTAAAAAAACAGTTTATCTACTCGCGTATTTTTGTACAAATTTTCTTATGTTTTATTTTTTATGTCTAGTTGGCTGAAGAGGGGCCAATGCCCGAAACGCGTAATGTAAAAGGCGTCCCAACTGAATAAATAGTCAATAAGTTGCCAAGTGTTGATATATGTCACCTTAGTGTGTCTGCAAAGAAATAGTTAATTAATATGTACTATTATTTATAAAAGACTTTATGTGAACAAATTTAAAACTATAAAAAATTTAATGAATTCGAATGAACAATTTATTTTAAGAACTTTATTTTTTAATTATTAACAATCTTTTAATTATCATCATCATTAATCAATGTCATAATATTCATTTTTATATTAATTTTAATTTTCACAAAAAGATGCAAAAAACTTTGCAGATTGACTAGCTAGTGCACATGTAAACAGAAACATCATACAAAATAAAACAAGAGAGAATAGAGACAAACTACATTCCATTGCCATATTGCTTTCATCTTGGCTAAGGCCAAGAAAATAAACAACATGTTGCTAAAATGTGGTAGGTGCACCTCGGGACTAAATCATAAAGCTTGTAAAACTCTATATAATGGGACAATACAACAAATGCTTCTTTATGCGACCTGTAGCTGGGATCATGTAACTAGCAAAAATTCAGAAGCAAGTAAATTACTCTCTCTTCAAAACCGCTTGCCATCAGAATTTCAAAGTGCTACAGAACTGTTTCTACTAATGCCTCTCTGATTCTAGCAGAGCTCCTTCCTTTGCCACTATGTATTGTAGAAAAGGTTCTGAACTACTACATCAAAACTACAAACATCAGGGATTGAACAGTCTCTACTCCTATCTACGGCTGTTCATATGCTATCACATTGCAATTACCCTATCTCTAATCATCACCCTGTAAACAAGGTTATCCCCAGAGTACATTTAGTGTCAAATAAACAACACCTTTCACCAGTCCAGCACAATGTTTAATACTTTAAAAACGTTTTTGATCGATTTAAGCAATCTTCAGTTATTCTATCATTGTAATGAACAAAGTATTCAAATTTATGAAATACAAAAATTCAACCGCGGATGCACATGTTAACAGTAACGCGCATATCTGTTCTCAATAAAATTACAATAAACAAAGATAAAAAGTATAAACAACTAATTAAAAATAAATATTAACGTAACTAATTAAAAATGCCGTCTATGAAGATGTATATGTTAACCAATGCTATCATAAAAGGACTTCCAGGCTGAGGACAAACCGTCGGCATCTCTGTGATTGATACACTGTGTGGTCATCTGTGCTTTGTGAATCTCCATTTTTTCCAGTTGTCTCACGGCTTGTGTGGATCTTGTTGCTCTAATAACGGCCGCTTGATCCCAGAATACTGTGATATCCTGCTGTTCGGCAAACGCAGCGAGAACCGTATTATCAATGCTTTTATTCACCGAGTATCTGTGGTCATCAATCCTTTTCTTCAAGTTCCACATAGTTGCTCCTATGTACAGTACACTAGGTCGGAGTTAAACCTAAGGTCTTTTAAAGGTATAGAGTATACCCCTATCAGGCTATTATGCTTATACCTTCTATTATCATTTCTTAAAAGCCTGTACACATTAGGATTATGCCTATAAATTATTTGTAGATTCCTATTTCTGGCAACTTTCTTAACCATTTTGATTAGAGACAGAAAGTAATTAAGCACAAGCCTTTCCCTTTGTTCAGCTCCTCGTTGCTGTCGACTTTGTTTCTGAAAATTCGTAATAACTGTATCAATTACCCTTGTTGATTATCCTTGTTGCACCGCTATGCTCCGTATATAATCTAATTCTTTATAAGTATCATATAATGCATGTAAGCTCTTTTTATCCAAGATCAAAAAGTTGCCATTTTGATGTGTTCTGGATCTGCGATACTCATAAAGGGTATGAATAGCACTATGCAGGATTACATCACAGGCAAGCAAGATTCCGTGCCAAAAGGGAGAAACAAGTTAACAAGAATGCAAGAAGATTCCACAAATGCATAAAAGAAACTAGGGAGTGGCTACAAAGAAATGATATACGAGGCGTGTCCAGAAAGTAAGTACCGTTTTGGAAAAACTCACATAAAAATCTTTTTCAAAACAAAATTTATTTTTACATGAAAGAGCATATCGGAAACTATTTTATACATAGTTACCACCATTATTCAGACATTTGTCATATCGGGAAACCAACTTGTCTATACCCTCTTCAAAGAAAGATGACGCCAGTGAAGACAGCCACTGCTGAACATTGGTTGTTGCGTGTTCATTGCTAGCAAAGCACCTCCCTCCAAAATCACACTTCAAGTTCAAGAACAAATGGTAATCTGCAGGTGCGAGGTCGGGGCTGTACGACCCATGTCCTATAAGGCACTCAACCGGCCATCGCAAGCCCCGGCAAGGCTTAATATAGACATGGGCACTGAATGTGTCCCCAGCCGGCGTTGTAATAACCGTCGATGGTTATATAGTTAGCTTATATACGCTGTCTTCCAGCGTATATAAGCTAATAAGAGCGTATATAAGCTATATAAGAGGAGATCGGACTGGAGGTCCGGATAGCGTAACTGGCAATGCATCCGCACGGTAAGCAGGAGTTGTGGGTTCGAGTCCCGCTCCGGGCCGATTTTTTCTCCCAGCGGTTCTAAATTACTTAAATTAATTTATTTATTTATAATTATTAATGTTAATAAGAGATGGCGCCTAACGCTTACCTCTAAAGTCAAATTGGTTACGTAATTCATTTAATAATAAGCCTTATACTAGCCCGATAGATTTTCGGCATTTGGTTGGTGTGTAGCTTTATTATATATCAGGTTTAGCGATGTTTGTACATTTTTGCAATGTTTCACAGTATTGTTTCGCATTGATGGTTTCACCTCTGGGAAGGAACTCAACAAGCAGAATGCCCTGTCTGTCCCAGAACACAGTGCACATGATTTTTCGTGCTGACAATGTTGTTTTGAATTTGTGTCTTGTGAAGGACCATGAGTGCCTCCACTCCATCAACTGTTGTTTTGATTCTGGAGTGACATGACAAACCCAAGTTTCATCACCGGTAACAATTTTGTTTAGGAAATCATTACCCTCTTCACAGTATTGGGTAAGAAATGTCAAAGCACTTCCAAGTCACTTCGTTTTGTGGACATCTGTAAGCATTTTGGGGACCCAATGGGAACACAATTTGCAATAATTTAAGCAATTTGTGACAATCTCATGCAAAACAGTTTTTGAAATTTGTGGAAACTCATCACAAAGCAATCTTATTGTGAACCATCTGTTCTCAAGAATTTTCTCATTCACTTTTGCAACAAACCATCACTGAACAACAGAAGGCCGGCCACTACGTGCTTCGTCATGAACATTGGTGCGTCAGCATTGAATTGTCGAACCCACTTTCTCACCATTCCATCACTCATTACATTTTCACCACAAATCTCTAAAAGTTGACGATGAATTTCAACTGGCTTGACATTCTTTGCATTCAAAAACCGTATTACAGAACGCACTTCACAGTCGATGAAATCGGCAATTGCCTTAAATATTTTGAATGCTCACTAACACATGGAAAAACAACACAATCTGGCTCTAATGGCATCACTGGACTGACAATCAGCCAGAGACACATGTGCGCAGGTGCTAAACTGCGATACTACTGCTGCGGTGGCGGTAGAACAAAATGGTAGAATACTTACTTTCCAGACATGTTTCATAGTACTCATAAAGGCAGATAAATAGTGCTCCTCAAACGAGATTCGTATAACCGGAAATTGCATGAACACATCAGCAACACAGAACGTTTTATTGCGCCTGATAATTATTTAGAAGCATTAAAACAAAGAGTCAGGAAATACATCTTAACTTCTTTAGTATGTCTTTTAAATATAGAGAAAGCTGTCATTCAGGCTCCAAGAATGCCAAGAATCTTTGCCTTTGGGTAAACACATAAACCAGGCTCACAATTATGGCCAGTGGTAGAAAAATGCAATGCACTTACTTTCTGAATAGAAAAGCAGCTAGTTAAATTTATACGAGAAAAAATCCAAGAGTACCCCTTTTCAATAAAAAACTCAATACAATTGGTGCAAAAACTAGACAGTATTACACTTAAGGACAAGGAATGGATGACTGTCCTGGATTACAAAGCATTATATCCATCAATTAAATTACCACCTTGTTTTTGTGCTTTGAGGGACTTTTTATTCACTATCATCAAAAATACAATGAAATACCATAAGCACATTTTGGAGTTGACTGATTTGATTTGCCACACCTCATTTTACGATTTTGAAGGTAAAACATACTTGCAAGGACAGGTCATACCAATGAGTAGCCCTATGTCAGCTGTACTCTGTGAATTAGTACTGCGTAAGCTCTAAAGCAATATCCCATAAATGTTTCAAGGTCCCGTAAGTCCAAAAATGTAAAAAACCACTCTGTTATATATATAATATAAAACAGAGCCAGAAAACTAAAATAACACAATTAAATGTCATAATAAATCAAAACACGAAATCGATATATAAAATACATAAATACTATTTAATAAAATAAAAATTACTTATAACTTAACATAGATGTGTCATTTAATTACAACAGTTGTGAAATTTAACATACAATGTGAATCTTATTCTTTATTTAGAATCTTACTTTAAACTGTTTACTTTACAACTTGAATCTATTCAAACGAAAAGCAAAACAAAAATAAATCATAATGTGTACATACATAATGTGTAAAAATAAATACATTACAATTTTTTTTTTTTTTTAACTGTTCAAAGATATTCCTAAACTTTGAACATGCTAACTGTGGATTTAAAAAGTCCATTACGTAAATTTTAAACTAAAGGATACAAAACGCGTACGGGGCACCAAAAAGCTGTCAATACATAAAAATTGCAGGAAGAAATTGTTAAAAATCGACAAATACCCACAATATAGTATATATAGCCAACGCGGAAAAAACCAAAAATAAGCAGCAAAAACATTCAAAACATACAAGCATACCAAAAGAGCGAGGGAGATTTGACTTAGATATGTAACAGATTACGTTTAAACTTCAAGCGGATTTTTTTTTTTTTTTTTATTGCGCGCACAGTTCGACCTTAGAGGAAAATTTTCGTTCGAAGTACGAGATACCACTGTAATTTTTTATATTTTCGGCTATTGCGGCTAGTGTGAGAAGCCGAGTGCCTTAGATAAGGGGTGGCCAACAATTTTTGCCCCCGAGCCGAATTGGAAAGAGAACTTTTTCCACGGGTCGAACCAGAAGCTGCCCTAGGAAGATTTTGAGGTGGTGCTAGATCTCATTGTGATGTCACCTCGTAGAGACTAAATTGTAGATAGAGATTACAGATACATTTTCCACATTATCATGCTTTATCAACATTCTACGCTGTACTTAAGAGATTTGTAATGGAAGGTTAACTCTAACCAGACAGTGAGTTGTTTTTTTTTTTCTTTTTGGCGTTAGAATTTTTCACCAAGCTATTCTGACTTGAGTAGCTAATATTGAAAGATTAATTGCGGGCCACATAAATCCATTACACGGGCCGTATGTTGGCTATGCCTGCTCTATACCTTTAAAAGACCTTAGATTTAACTCCGACCTAATGTACTGTACATAGGAGCAACTATGCGGAACTTGAAGAAAAGGATTGATGAGCACAGATACTCAGTGAATAAAAGCATTGATAGTACGGTCCTCGCTGCGTTTGCCGAACAGCAGGATATCACAATATTCTGGGATCAAGTGGCCATTATTAGAGCAACAAGATCCACACAAGCAGTGAGACAACTGGAAAAAATGGAGATTCACAAAGCACAGATGACCACACAGTACATCAATCACAGAGATGCCGACGGTTTGTCCTCACCTGGATGTCCTTTTATGATAGCATTGGTTAACATATACATCTTCATAGACGGCATTTTTAATTAGTTACGTTAATATTTATTTTTAATTAGTTGTTTATACTTTTTATCTTTGTTTATTGTAATTTTATTGAGAACGGATATGCGCGTTACTGTTAACATGTGCATCCGCGGTTTGAATTTTGGTATTTCATAAATTTGAATACTTTGTTCATTACAATGATAGAATAACTAAAGATTGCTTAAATCGATCAAAAACGTTTTTAAAGTATTAAACATTGTGCTGGACTAGTGAAAGGTGTTGTTTATTTTACATTATTTTTTTAGTTCCAGTAAGCATTTGTTTATTTACATTTGGTGTCATCTGCTTCCTCCATGACATTAATATCTACACAGATGGGTCCAAGAGCCCCCTTCATGTTGGCTCAAGTATCTCTTTCTTCCTCCAAACTGACATATTTTGCCTAAAATATGTTAGAAGGTACAGATATCCCCATACCTCCATCTATCAAGCTAAAAAAAATGCTGTCTACCAAGCTGTTCAGTGGGCCACTTCACTACCAAACAAAACTCTGTCTATCAACATTTACAGTGATTCTCAGTCTGTCCTAAAAGCTCTATTAAATCCCAATTGCAATAGCAATAAAATTACATATATCCAGCACCATATTAAAAATCTTGTAAATAAGATAACTTTCATATTTGTTCCTGGCAATACTGGCATACTAGGAAATGAAAAAGCCAACACTGAGGCTAAGTCAGCTGCAAAGGACACTGACTTGGACTATACTCACATCCCTCTCTCACGTAGCAGCCTTAAAAATTATATTCATGACAATGCTATGCAAAAGTGGAATCAACAATGGTTGAGCAGTAAAACTGGTGTAATAACAAGATTTTATTTTCCTAGTGTTGAATGCAGGTTCTCATCACCACTTAGAGATTTAATATTTGCTACTGCTCAACTAATTACTGGGCATGATAATTTCAGAAGCTACCTGGCAATGTATAACTGGGTAGAAACTGCCTCTTGCTTTTGCTCTGCAGAAAACCTACACACTGTCAACCATATGATCTATCATTGTCCAATTTACAATCAAGATAGACTTATTCTGAAATTAGAAATCTTTACGCTTGGTTTCAGGTGGCCATCTCCACTTGATAAGCTTGTTCAGAAGCCACTGTTTGATGCTTTTTACAATTATGTTCAAAAAATATGAAAAAAAGACTATTTATAATTTATAATTTCTAGTTTTACATTTTAGTTTTCACTAAAAGCCGAATACTAATTTTATGTTTACTTTGTATCATGTATTTTGGTTTATGTTATACACTAAGAATACAAAAGAATGATGCACTTATCCTAATAAAAAAAAAAGAGAGAGAAACCACCACACAGCCTTTCTCCCATGATAAAAAATATGTAGAGCATGAGTCTGCTAATGTTATTATCAGGGCTGTGGAGTCGTGTAAAAATCTACCGACTCCAACTCTGACTTTTCCTTACCCTCCGACTCCGACTCCGACCAGAGGCGGATTTGTTACCGAAAGAGACCCGGAAATTCTGATGTCATCACGTGACCTCAGAATAAAAGATTCAATAAATAGAGTTGTAATAAAGATAGAGCGTAGAAACTTTTTATTCCAAAACTAAAAGACTTCTCTAAGTAATATATAAATATGTATTCGATTATTTTTACTTTTCCGGCTGTTATATATAACAGAGGAAAAGTGTAGCGCTCAGTCAAAAAATGACCCCTCCCAAATTTTTACATTTTTGGACTCAGGACACCATAAAATTTCGAGATATACAAAAGATTCGAGGTTTTTTCTATACGTGTGGATGTTAGACTGTGGGGGGGCAGTGGCGTAGCATGGGTGTCAGCCGCCCGGAGCGGAGGAAAATTTCACCACCCCCTTATTTAGGTATCTCAATTTAAAAGACTAAAATTCAGTTTCGTCACAGAATAATTAATGAAAAATTCCGTGCTAGTGTTGCCACCTTTATAAATCGCTGACCTGGACGGCAGGTGAGGTTTGTTCAAACAGAAGTTCCTGATGCATGCGCAATGTCATTTTGCAATGCGAAGAATAATGTGCAGTGCATGCCGATTCTAAATCAGTTACAATTAGCGACTAGAGAGACTTGGATACGAGTAATGCAAGTGACCTAACTCTATTGGACTTTGGAGGTNAAAAAAAAAAAAAAAAAAAAAAAAAAAAAAAAAAAAAAAAAAAAAAAAAAAAAAAAAAGGTTGACAGGTTGACACAATATCTCCAGACAGCGAGTCGGATGGTAACACTACTCCGTGCTCATTTCAATTGGTCCGAATCGTAGGTGGACGAAAGTATAAAATAAAATGGTTCAAATTCTTACAAGATATTATTATTATTTATTGTGAAATTTTGCCGCCCACTAAAACGTAATTTTGCCGCCCCCTAAAAAGTGCCGCCCCTGATGCCCCCTTCACTACGCTACTGGTGGGGGGCATGATTTTGTTTATTCTGTTTGAAGCCTAATAATTTCTGTGATCAGAATGGTCAGAATCGGAGTCAGATGGTTTAACACAGGAGTTAGTTATTAAGTGTCAAAGTGGTTGAACTAAATCGTGTCCCCATATACATTCTAACATCTTAGGCGAGAACATCTTAACGGGTTTTACTGTACTACAGTATTATAAAATGGCTAAAAAGCTTACTTTGAGGGTATAGACGAGTTTTATTTTCTTTTTTTAAATTTTGAATGCTAATAACGAGTAAAATATTCATTAAGAGATATGACACATGACCACTTTTATGTCTTTACCCTGTCGACCTTTCATTAAAAACCAAAATTTAATAGCATTAATGCCCCTTCATACGCAAGCTACAGTACCACATTTCATTTCTTAAACTTTACCCATTCTGAGATATTGCTTAATATCTCAGAATAGAAAATAAAGAAATTAAACAAATTAGATGCCAACACACACACGCACGCAAATTTTTTCCCTTTACTGACATTTTTGAGAGTTTCAGGGGGTCTCCAAACGTGTAGATTTGCAAACAAATTTTGGAGGGTAAAATTTGACACGATTCCAATACTTTTCCGTTTTATATACATAACAAGTTGGTAAGTAAAAAGGAGTTGGAGTCAGCGGACTTTTTGACAACTCTGACTCCGGCTAAAACACCAAAACTCCACGACTCCGACTCCACAGCCCTGGTTATTATTCTATCACGTCACATGAGATGGTGTTAGTACAACAAGCATTCTTAATAGAAATGGTCAAATTGAAGCCAAATTCAAAACTCCACCACTCAACAAGATCAAAAAATAAAAATAAGAATATTACGTAAGATGAGATCTATTACCCCCCTAGCCCTGAGTAAGAAATCGTAAGAAATCCTTGACCCCACCCACCCCAAAATACCTTATGTAATTTATGGATAGCCCCTTAAATAAATAGCATTTAGCATGAGAATATAATGTAAGCATAACTAAGTAAATTAATTTAGAGAAAAATGCCCACAAAAACCTAGCAGTTATGAAAAATTGTTGCTACCATATGTGATCATGGGTTAAAAGTGTTTACAATTATTATTATTGAAATAAAATAAATTTACTTATCTTACCTTACAAACAGAACAAACAAATTTATTTCCTGAAGAAACTTCTTCTTTAATACAAAAACTATGATAAACACGATGACATGAGGTACAGGAAACAACTTCTCCACCTCGATGACATTCAAAACAATACCAATCATGTTCATCTTTTTTCTAAAATAGCAAACAGTTCTCTTAATAAAAGCATGTATTTCAAAATAAGAAATTTCACATTACTATGTAAATATGATGTTAGTTTAAATTTTTTTATACTAAGAAGTTTTAAATTATAATTTCAAACAAATTGTTGCAACTAATAATTTTGTTTTATGATCAAAAGATACTAGAAAAGTTAACATAAAAAAATACTTGTCAAATTTGCCAGGCTCTATTGGGCTGCTAAACTTTGCAATTAGATATTTAGATTAATTAATATTAATAAATCAGACTTAATAATAATTTACAATACAAAAATTATAATTATTTGGAATAATATTTAAAATTAGTGTAAATAATTAAATACTCTTTTAATATATGTTATACAGGGTGTTTATAAATGAATAATGAAGTTTAAAAATTAATAATAAATCTATTTATTACCTTACACGGGTAAGCCTGACAGCATAAGCAGCAACAACTGTCCAAGTTTTTATTCATTAATCACAATCCTTCAATATGTACTGTACACCCATGGTCACACAACACACATGGTACACGGTAATCAAATTCTTCCCATACGCAGTGTAGCATGTCCTCTGTGATGGTCTATAGTGCATGCTTTATCTGATCACACAGTTCCTCAAGGTACACGGGCATTGACGGTACATAAACTTGATCTTTAACAAAAAGAAATCGCAGGATGTTAAATCTGGCAAACATGATGACCAAGGGAGCAGGATGTTGTCTGCTGTTGCACCACGTTCAATTCAGAGTTGGTGAAGACAAGCGATAAGCGAGTAGCGCATAAAAAACTTGAACAGTTGCTGCTGCTTATGTTGTAAGGTTTCCCCATGTAAGGTCATAAATAGATTTATTATCAATTTTTAAAACCACACCATTCATTTATAAACACCCTGTATTCAATAATATAATATATATAGTCAGACATGTCCAAAGTCATCCTCCCAAGTCATTCAAAATAACCAGTTCCAATTTGGGCTATTTACAAATCAATGATGCTAAAATCACATCCTCCTTTAAAGATGCTAGTTCAACTTATAGTATGCAATGTTCTCTGAACAAAATAAAACTCACTTTTTGTATAGATTCAGCAATGCTGTCTTTATCCTTTATAGTCAGAAATTATTTCTATACTATGCTAAATCATCTTATATTAATTTCCTTCACTATTTTATCATTGGAACAAATGTACACCACATACAAATATTTGTGCAATGCTGGAAAGATCTCGTTTGAGGCTGAAGAGATGTTTCAGTGAAAACCCTTTACATACAGTACATATTTCAAAAATAATTATTACTGTATTTTCAGAATGTTAAGCTGCAGCTCATCAAAGAAAAATTTATGGTTATAACATAAATGTGACCTATCAAATATGCAGCCTAACAAACAATAAAACTAATTAATTGAATATCAAACTCAGCTTCCTTTTAAAACACTTAATACTTTATAACGCTGAGAATATTTATTAAATCACAAATATTTTCAGCCTAATGGAATAGGCCATCATCAGGTGACTGGCTACCGAACAAATTTGTTCAAAATTAAAACAAAAGATAAATTAGCCAACACAATATACAAAATAACTATACTAAATACATTGAAGCCATATTAATATAAATAATAAAATAAAGTGATATAAAAACAAAAATAAAAGATTAAATGCATAAAAATATACACCAAAAAGCATCACATTATAAAGGGCAGATAGGGACTAAGAATTTGTGTGTTTTAACTTTTCTTTTATAAAGAACTTCCATGCCGAAGCTAAACCATCAGCATTCCTTGCATTGATACAGCCATCCCTTAATTTACTCTTATAGATTTCAATCTTTTCATGTTGCAAAGCCAACGATGGAAACCGCACAGTCTTGAGAATAGATGCTTCATTTCATTTAACTACTGAAGCCTCCGCTTGTGCCATACTTGACAAAACCGTGGTACAGTGTCCTTTACTAATGTCGTATCTGTGTTCTTTAAGCCTAATAGCCAAATTCCGTCTAGTGACTCCAATATAGTCCTTCATAATTCCTAGCTGTTGGTTTTCAAAGGGAATTTTATACATGCCCGCTGTTTCTTTTTTCTTAATCTTGTCCTTATTGTTTCTGAGAATACTATACAAATTAGGGCCTCTTTTGTAAACAATTTTGGATTGTTTTTTGTCTGAAACTTACTTCATGATGTCCCTGAAGTTTTTATTATATGTGAATTTCGTGATCTTAAATTGATCTGTTTCGGTTCTTAACCTCTTATCTCTTTCATAACTTTCAATTAGCCCTTTAATTGTACTTTTGCAGTAACCCAAATTTGAAGCTACTTCCTTAATTCTGTCAATCCATTTAATCCTGTCCAATACATTAGAGCAATAAGTAAACGCTCTCCTAATGAGTGCACGAAATGCTGACATTTTGTATTCATGTGGGTCATTTGAGTTAGCTGGTATGTAGAGAGGACTGTGCGTAGGTTTTATGTAAATGCCCGTTGTTATGCAATCTCCTTTTAATTGTATGTCAATATCAAGAAAATGAATTCATTTGTGACTCTTCCGTTTTAGTTTCAGTTTCAAGCCATCATTGTTGGTGTTGTTAATAGCCTGTATGAACTTGTGTATTCTTTCGCCATTTCTCCAGATAACTACCACACATCGTCCACATTTCTTTTGTAAAATACAATATCTTTTTTGAAGCTATTAACAATGTGCTTTTCTAACTTGCATAAAACCAGTTAACATAAAAACACTGACATCGTGCTTCCCATAGGTATGCCTTTCTTCTGTCTGTATACCTGCTTATCATAGCTGAAGAACTCATAACATACCAACTTGGCTAATTCTTTCAAATTATTCTCAAACACACCAACTTCTGGTTTTATGCGGAGCATAAATTCGATTAAAGCTTTGTATCAGGATTCTATCTTTACCGATGGATACAGGCTTTCAAAATCTCTAACAAACCCAACTTCTTCATCAATTAAACTTAACTCTTGTAACTCCTTAACTATGTTGGTCGGGTTATGTCAACAAGATCACTGTTACATAACTGATCTGAAATGAATCTATGTAAACTGTTTTCCAAAATGTATGTGGGCGCTCTGCATTTCTCCACTGCGGGTCTGACTTCTTTGCTTTCCTTACGTATTTTTGCAAAGGCAAATATTCTTGGAATTGCTGGCTTCAGGTTATGAGATTGTTTAAGAAACGTTAATATGGAGCTTAATGGGGATTGTTCAAGTTTTTTTTACTCTTCTTTCCACATTTGTGACAATGTTTTTATTTACCTGCTCACATTCTGTTCTTCTAATGTATTCTTCCAAGGCTTTCTTATAGCTTTTTCTTTTCATTATAACCATATATTTACTCTTGTCATCTTGTGTTAGGACCAATTCATTGTCACTCAACCACTGTTTTGCACATTTTAGCTGTTTTATTTCAATATTCTTCTTTCTGCAGGTGCGATCCTTAAGAACAGTCTTCCATCTGAAAAAAATCCCTTTCTAACTCATTAAATTCTAATAATCCTCTCTCCATTTTTGCTAATGAAGTTTGCCATAAGTTTTTGTCTTCCGGAAAGAAGTTAGGACCTTTTTGGAAAATTTCCTTGATTTCAGTTGGGATGTGGACTTGGTCCCATAAAACAAAAGGCAATGGGTTTACATTTGTTTTTTTGTTTTTTGATACTTGCTTACTCAAGATGCATGTCATTTTCTTGATATATCTTTTCCTTAAACTTTCTTGTACCTTTTCTGTCAACCTGACCACTTTCGTATTAATTTCATTGAGATTTTCCGGATGGTTAATATATATTTCATTTTCTAATGCAATGAGATCTTGTAAAATTCCATACTTTTTATTTTTTGCGATTCTGATGGACTTATGTAGACAGTCTTTTCTAATTTTTTCTTTCAACAAAGTACATTCCTTTGGAATACATATTCTATAAACAAACATTGGGAAAACTTTGTTAAGCAGACATTGCTTAAGAAATTCCAGCTTACTATTTGCCTTTATTAACTTCAATGCCAATTTCCTATACTCCTTATATTTCCTGGCCAGTGTCGCCATCTTGCTAATTAATTGAATATCAAACTCAGCTTCCTTTTAAAACACTTAATAAAACACTTAAAACCTTATAATGCTGAGAATATTTGTTAAATCACAAATGTTTTCAGAATATTTATTAAACCACAAATGTTTCAAGATTGTGTGGTCCCCATCGTTGGCTTTGCAACATGAAAAGATTGAAATCTATAAGAGTAAATTAAGGGACGGCTGTATCAATGCAAGGAATGCTGATGGTTTAGCTTCGGCATGGAAGTTCTTTATAAAAGAAAAGTTAAAACACACAAATTCTTAGTCCCTATCTGCCCTTTATAATGTGATGCTTTTTGGTGTATATTTTTATGCATTTAATCTTTTATTTTTGTTTTTATATCGCCTTATTTTATTATTTATATTAATATGGCTTCAATGTATTTAGTATAGTTATTTTGTATATTGTGTTGGCTAATTTATCTTTTGTTTTAATTTTGAACAAATTTGTTCGGTAGCCAGTCACCTGATGATGGCCTATTCCATTAGGCTGAAAATGTTTGTGATTTAATAAATATTCTCAGTGTTTTATTAAACAATAAAACATTTAAGTGCTATCAACTGCCTTAAAGTCAATCATGCCACCTGGGCTGTGTTTGAGTTTGGGCTCAATTCCATGTATTGATGAAGATGAATTTAAAAAAGATCACAAAATCATCGGTATCACAGAATTACCCCTTTGTAAAACTGCAGCCCAAGTGTGAAAAATACAGTTGTTAGCTTTCATGATAGATATATGATGTCTCTCTCTCTCTCTCTCTCTCTCTCTCTCTCTCTCCTTTACAAACTCTCCCATGGCTAATGGTCGTAAAGAAGGGAGAAAGGAAGAAAGGAAGAGATGCCTCATATCTGTCAGTCAGGTCATCTGGACCTAATCAATTTAATTAACAACTGTTCTATATTTTTTAATTTTTCTTCACTTCCCAGGCTATAAATTTTGTACAAATCAAAATTGAGACCAATAAGGTTTTGGAAGAGGTCAAGTGGATTAAGGCCCTATTTGTCATTTATTTTTTCAACTGAAGAGGAAGAAGTGGAAGATATAAGCTTAAATAACAAATTGTTAGAAACAAAAATGATGAAATAGTTTGTAATAGTGAAGCCAGCGATTTTGAAGGTTTTGAGTAACAGAAAAAAGTTAGTCCTTTGCTTTGTATGCATATATAGTATATTTATTTTCCATGCACCAGTACTAGATAAAACTTTTTAGTGGTTAATGATCATTATTATTATTCATTTATGGAAGTTTAGGATTATTTTAAATATTTTCACTGTGACCAAACAACCATGTGATTTATCAAACAAATTGTTTTATAAATATTTGGTTTTCTAACAGTGTTACCTATTAAACCATGCAGCCTGTAGTTCTGAAAATACCATATACAGTAGAGTGTCGTTTATCCAAAAGCCGGTTAACCGAAAGCATTCCAGTCTGCAAATTTAAATTTTCGCTAGTGCTGTGGCGCTGAAATCTTTGGCTATATCTTGGGCTACTCCAATTTTCTTTTGTTGGTGTGTATGTTTTAGCTGGCAGCACTGGCACTTTTGTGTAGTGTTTTTCTGAGGACTGTGTGTCGTGCTAAATCAAATGTTTTTGATACTAGATCAACTTCTAAAGTATATTTTTTTTTGTTTGTATATTTGTCAATATATTTATTTTGTTTGTAAAAAATAAAGAAATAATTTTTAACGATACAATAGCCACAATTATTATTTTAAAAAGTTTACGTTAGGTTAACATCGATGAAAATTCAACACAAAGCTTGTTAGGTGTATTAAGTTCACGGGTTGGATGTCACGCCAACTTATGTCAATCAAAACTTCTTCTTCCAAGAACGTCAGAGTCAATCAAAACTTCTGCCTCATAGACTGACGTTCTTGGAAGAAGAAGTTTTGATTTTGATCAACACAAAGCTACACGCAATGGAGAAAAATTTCAACATGTGATAAGTTAATATATTTTTTCATACGTAATCAGTTATCCGAACAACCTCAGTCCCCAATTGATTCAGATAAACGATGCTCTACTACAGGGGTGGCCAAAACGTGGCACATTGGACAATTACAAGTGGCGCTTCAGTTAGTTCTGAGAAAAATTGCCAAATTTGGCTTTTTTGCAATTAAGAATATTATATAGAAAAATAAATTTTTTATAGTCTGTCTTGGCAAGTTCATTTGTTGCACAATTCGTTACGGTCTATTTTGCAGATAAAATGAGTATTCTCCACATAGTAAATTACAATGTATGCATGTATTTTGAGTCTTGTGATCTTTATTTCTGATCAGTTTACAGGCTGTAAATGGCCAAAAACATTTATTTTGATTAAAGTTATTCCAAGCTGATCTCGTTCTCAGTGCCAATAATTGTGGTGCAGAGTAATCTTCACCAAACGAGACTCTGGCAGCAATAGCACCATCATGAAGCAACCACCCTCTCGTACAGGAGATCATTGTTGACTATTGTAAATTGGTGCTTCAATAAACTGTCATAAATTAATTAATTCAACTGTGTGATTAAGTTATTCCCTTTTCTTTCCTAAGCTAAGCAGATTTATTCTTATCTCTATTTATCAACCCCTAACATTGAACGTAAGACTATAAAAAGTGTTCGAGTTATATGGCACATTTGAACTCGTCTGTCAAAAAATTGGCGCATGGTATGCAAAAGGTTGGCCACCCCTGCTCTAGTGTATTTGCATAAATCATTGTGCGCATATAATAACTATTGTGTGCCATGTTGATTTTCTGCAATAATGTATTCATAGACATTTTTATAGATTTTTTCAATCAATCTTAACACAGTACAAGTAGCCCTCAGTTTATGCCGCAGTTCCGTTCCTACAAAAGCCAGTGCAAATCGAATCGGCGTAAAATGAACCCATATTTACAGTGAGGTATAGGGTTAGGTTCTACATAAGTGAAAAATAAGCTAATAATTTTGTTTATTAATACAATATAATACAAAATACATATAAATTTAATTTTTAAAATGTATTTTAACATAATATAAAATGTTTTTATTTTAAAATTTTAGTTTCAAATTTCTTACATTTTTTGGAAAAAAGTATCCATCTTTAATTGTTAATATTTTTGATTTCTTTCATTAATAATTTCGGAATATGGTCAAATATGATGCTCCTTTTTACATTTGCACTTCGCTCCCAATCATTGTCTAACTCACAAACTTCATCCGTCAAACTTCCCGTAGTTGAAAGGATACGTTAACCCGACGTAGAGCTATGGACAAGCGGAGACACTGATTGGTCGACCACTGGTGGCCGTAGCGCATACATAAGGTCAGTTTGAGCGGGAAAATTCAAGGTGGCTAAGGAGAGATAAATATCGTCTGGCCAACGAGAAGTAGATTTGTCTCACTAACGATAATTTGTGATCGCCGGAAGTGCTATTGCGTCGTAAGGTGTTTTCCTGAATGAACTGATATGGGATACATTCATAGGCGCTATGAATTCGGACGCCATTTATTGGACTATTAAGTTTAATATGTTGACTCGTGGGTACCTAAACGTTTAGTATTTTAATATTAATTTAATGCAAATGTATACATACTTAAAAATATTAAACAGAAAAAATAAATATATTCAATAAAAATCTTTGTTTTAACAAATGTACAATGTTGCGGATCAGTAAATAAGTCAACACTGAAATGAAAATCAGTCTAGCATAGGGAGAATCTGGGAATTACACCTTGAAACGGCAAATTGCGCAGCGGCGTTATTGTGAATCGGCGTAAATTGAACCAGCGTAAACCAAGGGCTACCTGTATAGTCAAGTACTGTATCATCTTCAAACTGATTAAAGAACATACAAATCAGAAGCATGCAACAGTATGCACTGATATAAAATGTACAGCAAATTCTGCAATCTTCAGATTGCATGTAACTTATCAAGTTTAGAGAAAATACATCTAATAATCTTACATCTTTGGTAATCTGATTCCATAGCTGCCAGATTAACAAACTTCTATTGTAATATTTTATTAGGTTACTACATAGGGTAGCCATTCAATCTTGAAAAACTTCTCTGATAATCTTAATTTTTCCAGACTTTAAATAAGTAATGAAAATGTTGGAAAAAATAAGCTATTTGAAAAAATTGTAATCTATAAATTCCCATTGTTGTCTGTCCATCCGTCTTTCCTTAATCTTGAGAACAGTTAGATAGATGAAATCCAAGACCAGATATGAAAAATCTTAGGGGCATACACTTCTTTTAACAATAGTCATGCCAGTCATCTATTAACTGCTTTCAGAGAAGAAGTCGTGATAATTCAAATCTTCTTCCCTGAAAGCAGTTAATAGATGACTGGCATGACTCTATTGTTAAAAGAAATGTATGTTATACAGGGACAAGACACTACTAATAATTTGAGGTGAAAAACAAATATTTTAAATTAAATAAATTAAAAATATGATTAAAAATTGCAGCCCGAATAAATAATTGCTCATTAATATAATAATATTTATGCTATCATACACAATTGTTTTGTAGGGCTTATCACACCGACAATTTTCTATGAAGAGTTTATTAATCAATAATATATATTTTCACCATTAATACAAATTCAAAATGCATTTCAGGCACCTTTGGCCCCTCTTCAGTTAGATGTTATTTGGTGAATTAACTAACCTTAAATGTATATTAGGCTAACTAGTGTTTAGATCTTGTTCTAATAGATATTTTTATTAAGTATTGCAAAATTGAATGTTTTAAATAATTTTTTTATAGATTATTACAAAAATTATGTATATAAAAACTAACAGAAAAGTTTTATTTAATGGTTTTAATTAAAATTCCTAAAATTAAAATACAATAATAAGTTGCTTTCCCAACAACATTTAAAACTGCACGTGTGGCACCATCTGTTATATTATTTTATTATTAAAAACTTTTTATATTTTTGACTATTGTAAAATGGCAAAAAGCTTGATTTTGAGAGTAGGAATAGGTTTTATAAAAAATTGTAAATGCTAATAATAAGCAAATTCATCATTAATTAAGTCCAACCCTACTCAAGATATGTCACATGATCCCCTTTAATGTCCCTTTAACCACCAAAATTCAATAGCATCAATCCACTAATAAACAAACTGCAAATTTTCAGAAATTTTCGACAAAAAACACAGGCATTATTAAGCTTCAAACAGGACAAACAAAATCATTCCCCATACACACAGAAATTACCCTTGAATTTTTTTTGCATTTCTTGACATTTCAAGGTGTCCTAAGCCCAAAAGTGTAAAAAATCTAGGGGGGTCATTTTTTGCTGGATTACCATACTTTTCCCTCTGTAAGGAACCAAATCCGAGCGTTATTTTTAGTTATTTTTTATTTTGCTTTTTATTCTATTTTTGTTTGGGGCTTACATTTTGTTAGGACAAAGGTTTCCTCACCAATCACCTTAGAAACTTAAAAATAGAAGAAAGAGAACCAACTCACCAACGAGAAAAAGCACCATAGAAAAAAAACTCGCGCACACTTGCGCTCCCAAGCGGAAAAAAGTAAGTCTGCACTGAGAAAGAGGGTAGATACCCTACAAGCACAACTTAGGAACTTGCTAAACCTTAACGAAGAAAACATCCCAAAAAGTGTCAAAAAGAATAATGTAAGAGGTTAGTGAGTATTGTCAGGAAATAGGCTGCCAGGCAGAAAGGAGAAGTTGACTGTTAGCGATAAGTATGTAAATGAGGGGAGTGATCTCACTCAGAATTGTGACATCACCTCACAGCATAAAGTCCGAACCTCAAGTGAAGATAACCGAGATGAGCTTCTGTTAGCAACGAGTGTGGTGAGCTTCGTAGCAGCAAACGACAAGACGTGTCCGATAGCAATAAAGCGATTCCAAGGCGATTTTGAAGTTATTCGATTTGTGGATCGAAGATTAGAGAAAGTCTTGAGAGTTGAGGAAAAAGGTTCCTAATATACTGAGGTGATGATTAGGACCTTAGTTCATAAGAATTGTTGTACATAAGTTGTCTTTGAATTTTTTGTCGAGTTCCAAAGGGGAATAGATTTAAGTTAGCAAATAGATTGATTTGAGTTTTGTTGGGTTGATTTTTATTGATTTTTTTCTTTGAATAAATTTGTTGTTGATTGTTACTAAATTTTTGTACATAGTTATTACTAGAATTATTATTAAATATTGGATTGTTTTTTTAACTAACTTTGTCATTATTTCTTTCAGTGCATGCTTAAAGTCCAGGCCTGGCACATTAACGCGAATCCATGTAAAGTACCATTAGGTAACGGCTATTTCCAGCACAAAGTCATGTCGTTAATCATTGTAAAAGGTGTAAAAATAACTTAGTACTTTACACCTCTGTTGTATATAACAGAGCCAGGAAAGTAAAAATGATTAAAAATTTTTCATTAAAAATAATACATATTATATACAGTGTAGTTTCATCTTCCAATCTATTAAAAATTTGTTTTCAAATAATATATTTTCAAAATTGTTATCTGTTCCTCAAAAATTACAGTTTCTTTCTAGATATTGTCTAAAATTTTTAAAACATTTGGATTCAAATTGTTCTATTTCCAGAGCCTTTTACTTTTTGAAAACTGAATCTTCTGCAGTGCTTTCATTTTTTTTTTTGTTTGTTGTTTGCCTCTTTCTAGCATGTATAGTATATAAGGATTTGGGGTATTTCATAATATGCTGTTTCTCTGATTTAAAATGACATCTTACATCTGACAGTTTGCAATGTCAGACCTATTGCTTATTTTAAAAAGACATTCAGAATTTTATTTAAAAATCCACAGCATGCATTTGTTTCCATGTGAAAAAATGTATATAATTTAACAATTGTTAAGAAACTATTGTAACTTTTCTCTACAATCTCTCTCCAAAAGTGATCAACATACAGAGTGTACCTAAATGATGTCTATGATTCCATAAAAGTGTTACTACAGTGCACTTAACATAGGACAGTGATACATACATAGATATTGAGGCAAACTCTCAGAAGTTTCTTACATATCCTATAAATTTCAATATAAGCCCTCTCATTACCTTACAGATATCAATTTGATAGCCCAGTTCATCCCACACATAGTGCAATGTACTGGTACCTCTATCAAGAAATTTGCCTTTACATCAGTGATTCCCAAACTTTTTCAATCCACCACCCCCTTTGTTCCATAAAGTTATACCCAACACCCCTAACCCATTTTCTATTGTGTGAGAAAGGATTGGAAATATAATAAATAAATAAAACCTACTTACTCGAGCCTCTAACCGGTGTGTGGAAATACAAAAATTACACAACTTTGTAAAAACAAACATTTTCCGAACACCTTCCGTGTCCTTCTTCAGGTAAAACGGCTGGATTCCTTATTCTAAAACACTGTCACGCAATTTTAAAAAGAAAAATTTGAACGAATATTCGATTGTGTGATGTCTACTGCGCATGCATTATATCTGCTGTGTCCCCATCATTCAGAATCGCATTTATTCTTATCAAACATATATGATGCACTATTTTTACTATGATCATTTCATGTCCTCGTGCATCCTCCTACACCAACTAAAATCTTAGTAATCATTATGTTATAACGCTTGCCAAGCTAATGAAAGAGCCATTTCTTCTCGGGAGTTAATGCATGTAGATATAGTGTGCGCCTTATATATTTCTATCACTTCTAGCCATTTGTGGTGTTCCATGCGTTTTGTTTTGACTATTAATGATGCCCTTGCAAAGTCTACATTGATGCCTGGTTCTGATGCATAAATCGCAAGTGACGTGGTGGCTCTGTTGTACTGTATATCTGTTTTGTGTTCCTTAATCCTGGTCTCCATCAAGCGTTTCATTGATCCTATGTAGATCAAATCCCTACTGAATCTCTCATATCTCACCGGAATTCAGTATATGCCTGGCAATTTACTTGGGTCAGATGGGTCCTTTCCATTATGTAACATGTCATATTCCATTGGGGTTCTCCTGTATGCGATGTTGATCTTACATTTTTTGGTGATAGATGCATAAATGGATCTCAAGGCCAGGTCGTATGTAACTGGTATTCTTTCTATATCTTGGTTGCCTCCATGCACCCTCGTCTGTGTGTTGAGGTTCATTAGTGTTCTTTTGTGGCAGTCCAAGATTTTTGGAATAAGATTGTGGTAGCCGTGAATATTAGCAATCCTCTCAATGTGGTTTAACTCATTATCAAGTGCCTCTCGAGTGGATGAATGAGTGTACACCCTTCTGACCAAGAATCTAAAAGCGGCTACTTTATATTGAAATGGGTCACATGAGTCACTTGGGATGTACGTGCAGTTTTCAGACTGTTTGCAATATACTGTGGTATGGATGTTGGGTGTCCCAATTTTAATATCAATATCCAAGAAATTCAATTGTGCGATGTCAGTACATGCACAGTAGACATCACACAATCGAATATTCGTTCAAATTTTTTTTTTTTTTTAAATTGTGTGACAGTGTTTTAGAATAAGGAATCCAGCCGTTTTACCTGAAGAAAGACATGGAAGGTGTTCAGAAAACGTTTGTTTTTACAAAGTTGTTTACTTTTTGTATTTCCACACACCAGTTAGAGGCTCGAGTAAATAGGTTTTATTTATTTATTATACACACCCTGGTGTGCATAAAGAAGTTGGATTGGAAATATTATTAGGAAAACTTTTCTATGAATCTCACACTTTGTGCCCTTACCGTACATTGTTCTCAACATCTGCAAACCATTAAATACAATGTTTCCTCTTATCAGTTTAACAGAGAAAAGGGAACAGCTTTCAGTGACCCCAATTTTGCCTTTGGTCACCATTCAATACTCTGCCTGCAGTGCCCCCTAGATTTACTCATCACCCACAAAGGGGTGTTGAGTAAATCTTTGCCCACTTTGAGAAACACTGCTTTACATAAACATTCAGTATGCACAAATTGCTCATACCAGCACCAAATAATCTTCATATCTGGTAGGTTTTTATCAAACTTCATACAAAAATGACACTGGACAGTTACAACTGATTCATGGAATGAAATTCCAACACAGAGAATGCTTTTTCTTTGCCTGTCATCATGACTATACTTGTCATGCCATATGACTGAAATGAAACAAAGAGATACTCATCTTATATGATCCCATGTCATTGTTGCATCTTTTGTGATATGTCTACAAAAACTCTATTAAATCAGGGCATTCATTTAGATATATCCAGTATTTTACAAAGCACATATTCATGCTTGTCAAAAACATATGAAATCATTTCAAGTTCTCTAAACACTTTAGAAATTATACCGTTTGTTAAATCTGTTATATGATTTTTTTTTCTGTTAAAATTGAAAACAATTTGTCTAAAAACTTTTGCTAAATATAAGTTTGAAGTGATAATTTCTGGGTCAAAGCAAGTCTTAGCTAACATAACTGAATAAGTTAAAAGTGAACTTCAAAACAAATTGCTTCATTACTGATTTACAGTTTTCATGAAATTTCAATAAATCAAGTTTTCATTTTAATCTTTTCAACTAAATCTGATACTCAAATTCAGTTGAAAAGATTACTTTTTTGCAGGTAAAAAGTTCTTACTCTCATTTATATCTTTAACTTTGATCAGAGAAACAAACAAACACTTTAGGCTTCATAAATCACTCCATAACATTCTTCAGCATTAAGTAGAGAGAAGTATTATTAAAAAAACCCAAAAGGGTACATAACAGTTTGAAATTCTTTGAGAAATTATTCCACTTTAGATGCTAGACTTGAATGTTAGCTTTGTACATAAGAAAGGAAAAGGATTTAAATAAAAATTGCAATACTGTTATGTTTTGAAACAATTTTGTCATTCTTTATACTGTCCACAAAGGCTTCAAATGTATTATAATATAAAGAAATAAGTTATTTATAACATTTCTTACAAATGAGATATAGAGATTCTTACACAATAAACTGTAATAGGTTTGATTAGAATGTGTGGTATTTTATTATTATAATAGCAAGTGCAGTACATATCTATATTAGGTATAAATAAAACAATTTTGATATATCTTAATAGAAATAGTTTGTCAATAGTTTCTTATGCTGACTTTCTTCAATCAATAAGACACAAGCTAACTCATAGCCAATCAGTTGCATACTGCTTTTCTCTATGTATTGTACTGCAAGAAATTCTTCTCAATTTACAATTTATGCTATCAAAATGTAGTTCACGAGCTTTGAATTTGTAATTGACACTTCAGTCTGTAATTATCTGAGATAAACATAAAAAATATATTAAATTTATGTTGAAAACACAAGAAAAATATAAATTTTGAAATAAAGAGGTTTTCAAGATAAACATGTTTGACAGGTTTAATGATACAGCACTCTAAAGCTAGATAAATGTTTTTAATATTATGTGAAATATTTAAAAAAAAATTTTGTTTTCAAATATTTGACATAATTTTAAAAACAGCTTCATACTATGATTAATTCTTGCCATATGTAATAATGATATTTTGTGTGTGTGTTTGTGTGTTGCTACGTTTGAAATAATTAAATATTTTGTATAAATATGTATAGATAAATTATAATATGATTATTTATTTGAGTATCTTTACTTTCTTTTTTTTACTATGCTTGTTTTATATTTTAAATCTAATTTTGCTGATTTGTCAACTTTCATCTACTGATTGTTGCTTCATTAGTTCAGAAATTAGAATACACTTATGATACAAACAATATAACCTAGAAGAAATAATGTAGAAAGATGATGCTTATTTTTAAAATAAGAATACAACAGTTCAATATTATAAGAGGAAATGCACCTAATACAGGGTGGCAGATACCACCCATAGACCCGTTTTAAAATAAAGGGAAGCACATTTCATTTAAAATCATAAAAATTTTAATTAGTAAATCAAGTACACTCTATCAAATGGTGATATTTTCAACTGGTACCAGCTGGAAATGGATTATCCAGCTAAAAATTGAAAATTTTTAAATATAATATGGTAATTTTTTTATTTAGATTTGAATTAAACTTGAAAAAATAAGGCAATTTTGTCCCAAACATTTTTCTGAAAGTACCTCTATTGATAATAAAATGATCTTGAAAGTGTCTTGGAATCTTCTTGGCAAAATCTTATTACAATCTGTTTTGTCAAGATAATTTTTAGCTGACTATTCAAACAAATGTAAAAATTACACTTATTCACATTTTTACAATTATTCACATTTTTATTTCAAAAATGTTTTCATTTTCAAATATACACTTATTAAAGGTGTCATAGTGATCTATGAAGCCATGTCCTATGAAGTTTTTCAAACAATAAATTTTTTTCAAGAAGAGTATTTTTGCATCAGTGAGAACTGTGCTTAGTTTGAACAGTTTAACTGAACAATAGTTAAAATCATCACCAAACAGGTTATACCAAAAGAGTTTATATGAACAAAAATATTATGTAGCTGTAACAATTTTTGTTAGTCCAGTATCAATAACATATGATTACTGTGCCAACTTATTATATTTTACCTACATTACTGGTTTTAAGTATTTTTTACCTTTAATTAAATTTATATCAAAAGAAAGTAGGAATTAAAGATTAATAAAAATATTTTGTAATGTGCAAGATATTTTCTTATTTCCAGAGTATCATTTTCCTCTGTGCATTGAACTTTTATGATCATTTTATGGTCAATGATGGCATTTCCAGAAAAAATGTTTGAGATAAAACTGTCTTATTTTTTCATTTCATAAATACAAAAACAAAAATTGATGTTAGTCAAAACTGAAGAAATATAAAGTAAATAAATGAAAATTTAGATGTACTGCTGGAAAAACTACTGAGACAATTATGACAGGAAAACTGAGTCAAATCACCTAGTCTCTGTTTATAGAAAGGAAGAGAAGTAAATGTTTATGGCCGGATAAAATATAAAAGTTCTTAGATATAAAATTTAACTGTTGCTCCAGGCCTAGAAATAATTAAACAAATTGGATAGCATAATCATAAATAAATATATTTTCTGAAAATTCCTTATGATTAATTTTTAAAAATATACAAATCTTCAAAGAAAATACTCTTCTTGTTAAATACTTTTCAAATTTGAATAAATATTATCATTAATAGCAAAGATATGCAAATATAAAAAATAGCTTTGCTATCATTTAAAAAAAAAAAATGCAAACTGATGAACCTTATAAATAAAATTCCAGTATGGTTTAATAATATAAATAAAATTCCAGTATGGTTGAAGATAAAATGCAAAGTATTTATAATTTATTTTGTATACTAGTACATTCTATATATTAACAGGACTTATTATACTGGAATTATGGATGCAGATATTTAGTCTTACAGTTTAAAATAATGTTCTTTATTAAGTTTACAGGTGAACTTAATAAAGAACATTATTTTAAACTGTAAGACTAAATATCTGCATCCATAATTCCAGTATAATAAGTCCTGTTAATATATAGAATGTACTAGTATACAAAATAAATTATAAATACTTTGCATTTTATCTTCAACCATACTGGAATTTTATTTATATTATTAAACCATACTGGAATTTTATTTATAAGGTTCATCAGTTTGCATTTTTTTTTTTTAAATGATAGCAAAGCTATTTTTTATATTTGCATATCTTTGCTATTAATGATAATATTTATTCAAATTTGAAAAGTATTTAACAAGAAGAGTATTTTCTTTGAAGATTTGTATATTTTTAAAAATTAATCATAAGGAATTTTCAGAAAATATATTTATTTATGATTATGCTATCCAATTTGTTTAATTATTTCTAGGCCTGGAGCAACAGTTAAATTTTATATCTAAGAACTTTTATATTTTATCCGGCCATAAACATTTACTTCTCTTCCTTTCTATAAACAGAGACTAGGTGATTTGACTCAGTTTTCCTGTCATAATTGTCTCAGTAGTTTTTCCAGCAGTACATCTAAATTTTCATTTATTTACTTTATATTTCTTCAGTTTTGACTAACATCAATTTTTGTTTTTGTATTTATGAAATGAAAAAATAAGACAGTTTTATCTCAAACATTTTTTCTGGAAATGCCATCATTGACCATAAAATGATCATAAAAGTTCAATGCACAGAGGAAAATGATACTCTGGAAATAAGAAAATATCTTGCACATTACAAAATATTTTTATTAATCTTTAATTCCTACTTTCTTTTGATATAAATTTAATTAAAGGTAAAAAATACTTAAAACCAGTAATGTAGGTAAAATATAATAAGTTGGCACAGTAATCATATGTTATTGATACTGGACTAACAAAAATTGTTACAGCTACATAATATTTTTGTTCATATAAACTCTTTTGGTATAACCTGTTTGGTGATGATTTTAACTATTGTTCAGTTAAACTGTTCAAACTAAGCACAGTTCTCACTGATGCAAAAATACTCTTCTTGAAAAAAATTTATTGTTTGAAAAACTTCATAGGACATGGCTTCATAGATCACTATGACACCTTTAATAAGTGTATATTTGAAAATGAAAACATTTTTGAAATAAAAATGTGAATAATTGTAAAAATGTGAATAAGTGTAATTTTTACATTTGTTTGAATAGTCAGCTAAAAATTATCTTGACAAAACAGATTGTAATAAGATTTTGCCAAGAAGATTCCAAGACACTTTCAAGATCATTTTATTATCAATAGAGGTACTTTCAGAAAAATGTTTGGGACAAAATTGCCTTATTTTTTCAAGTTTAATTCAAATCTAAATAAAAAAATTACCATATTATATTTAAAAATTTTCAATTTTTAGCTGGATAATCCATTTCCAGCTGGTACCAGTTGAAAATATCACCATTTGATAGAGTGTACTTGATTTACTAATTAAAATTTTTATGATTTTAAATGAAATGTGCTTCCCTTTATTTTAAAACGGGTCTATGGGTGGTATCTGCCACCCTGTATTAGGTGCATTTCCTCTTATAATATTGAACTGTTGTATTCTTATTTTAAAAATAAGCATCATCTTTCTACATTATTTCTTCTAGGTTATATTGTTTGTATCATAAGTGTATTCTAATTTCTGAACTAATGAAGCAACAATCAGTAGATGAAAGTTGACAAATCAGCAAAATTAGATTTAAAATATAAAACAAGCATAGTAAAAAAAAGAAAGTAAAGATACTCAAATAAATAATCATATTATAATTTATCTATACATATTTATACAAAATATTTAATTATTTCAAACGTAGCAACACACAAACACACACACAAAATATCATTATTACATATGGCAAGAATTAATCATAGTATGAAGCTGTTTTTAAAATTATGTCAAATATTTGAAAACAAAATTTTTTTTTAAATATTTCACATAATATTAAAAACATTTATCTAGCTTTAGAGTGCTGTATCATTAAACCTGTCAAACATGTTTATCTTGAAAACCTCTTTATTTCAAAATTTATATTTTTCTTGTGTTTTCAACATAAATTTAATATATTTTTTATGTTTATCTCAGATAATTACAGACTGAAGTGTCAATTACAAATTCAAAGCTCGTGAACTACATTTTGATAGCATAAATTGTAAATTGAGAAGAATTTCTTGCAGTACAATACATAGAGAAAAGCAGTATGCAACTGATTGGCTATGAGTTAGCTTGTGTCTTATTGATTGAAGAAAGTCAGCATAAGAAACTATTGACAAACTATTTCTATTAAGATATATCAAAATTGTTTTATTTATACCTAATATAGATATGTACTGCACTTGCTATTATAATAATAAAATACCACACATTCTAATCAAACCTATTACAGTTTATTGTGTAAGAATCTCTATATCTCATTTGTAAGAAATGTTATAAATAACTTATTTCTTTATATTATAATACATTTGAAGCCTTTGTGGACAGTATAAAGAATGACAAAATTGTTTCAAAACATAACAGTATTGCAATTTTTATTTAAATCCTTTTCCTTTCTTATGTACAAAGCTAACATTCAAGTCTAGCATCTAAAGTGGAATAATTTCTCAAAGAATTTCAAACTGTTATGTACCCTTTTGGGTTTTTTTAATAATACTTCTCTCTACTTAATGCTGAAGAATGTTATGGAGTGATTTATGAAGCCTAAAGTGTTTGTTTGTTTCTCTGATCAAAGTTAAAGATATAAATGAGAGTAAGAACTTTTTACCTGCAAAAAAGTAATCTTTTCAACTGAATTTGAGTATCAGATTTAGTTGAAAAGATTAAAATGAAAACTTGATTTATTGAAATTTCATGAAAACTGTAAATCAGTAATGAAGCAATTTGTTTTGAAGTTCACTTTTAACTTATTCAGTTATGTTAGCTAAGACTTGCTTTGACCCAGAAATTATCACTTCAAACTTATATTTAGCAAAAGTTTTTAGACAAATTGTTTTCAATTTTAACAGAAAAAAAAATCATATAACAGATTTAACAAACGGTATAATTTCTAAAGTGTTTAGAGAACTTGAAATGATTTCATATGTTTTTGACAAGCATGAATATGTGCTTTGTAAAATACTGGATATATCTAAATGAATGCCCTGATTTAATAGAGTTTTTGTAGACATATCACAAAAGATGCAACAATGACATGGGATCATATAAGATGAGTATCTCTTTGTTTCATTTCAGTCATATGGCATGACAAGTATAGTCATGATGACAGGCAAAGAAAAAGCATTCTCTGTGTTGGAATTTCATTCCATGAATCAGTTGTAACTGTCCAGTGTCATTTTTGTATGAAGTTTGATAAAAACCTACCAGATATGAAGATTATTTGGTGCTGGTATGAGCAATTTGTGCATACTGAATGTTTATGTAAAGCAGTGTTTCTCAAAGTGGGCAAAGATTTACTCAACACCCCTTTGTGGGTGATGAGTAAATCTAGGGGGCACTGCAGGCAGAGTATTGAATGGTGACCAAAGGCAAAATTGGGGTCACTGAAAGCTGTTCCCTTTTCTCTGTTAAACTGATAAGAGGAAACATTGTATTTAATGGTTTGCAGATGTTGAGAACAATGTACGGTAAGGGCACAAAGTGTGAGATTCATAGAAAAGTTTTCCTAATAATATTTCCAATCCAACTTCTTTATGCACACCAGGGTGTGTATAATAAATAAATAAAACCTATTTACTCGAGCCTCTAACTGGTGTGTGGAAATACAAAAAGTAAACAACTTTGTAAAAACAAACGTTTTCTGAACACCTTCCATGTCTTTCTTCAGGTAAAACGGCTGGATTCCTTATTCTAAAACACTGTCACACAATTTAAAAAAAAAAAAAATTTGAACGAATATTCGATTGTGTGATGTCTACTGTGCATGTACTGACATCGCACAATTGAATTTCTTGGATATTGATATTAAAATTGGGACACCCAACATCCATACCACAGTATATTGCAAACAGTCTGAAAACTGCACGTACATCCCAAGTGACTCATGTGACCCATTTCAATATAAAGTAGCCGCTTTTAGATTCTTGGTCAGAAGGGTGTACACTCATTCATCCACTCGAGAGGCACTTGATAATGAGTTAAACCACATTGAGAGGATTGCTAATATTCACGGCTACCACAATCTTATTCCAAAAATCTTGGACTGCCACAAAAGAACACTAATGAACCTCAACACACAGACGAGGGTGCATGGAGGCAACCAAGATATAGAAAGAATACCAGTTACATACGACCTGGCCTTGAGATCCATTTATGCATCTATCACCAAAAAATGTAAGATCAACATCGCATACAGGAGAACCCCAATGGAATATGACATGTTACATAATGGAAAGGACCCATCTGACCCAAGTAAATTGCCAGGCATATACTGAATTCCGGTGAGATATGAGAGATTCAGTAGGGATTTGATCTACATAGGATCAATGAAACGCTTGATGGAGACCAGGATTAAGGAACACAAAACAGATATACAGTACAACAGAGCCACCACGTCACTTGCGATTTATGCATCAGAACCAGGCATCAATGTAGACTTTGCAAGGGCATCATTAATAGTCAAAACAAAACGCATGGAACACCACAAATGGCTAGAAGTGATAGAAATATATAAGGCGCACACTATATCTACATGCATTAACTCCCGAGAAGAAATGGCTCTTTCATTAGCTTGGCAAGCGTTATAACATAATGATTACTAAGATTTTAGTTGGTGTAGGAGGATGCACGAGGACATGAAATGATCATAGTAAAAATAGTGCATCATATATGTTTGATAAGAATAAATGCGATTCTGAATGATGGGGACACAGCAGATATAATGCATGCGCAGTAGACATCACACAATCGAATATTCGTTCAAATTTTTCTTTTTAAAATTGCGTGACAGTGTTTTAGAATAAGGAATCCAGCCGTTTTACCTGAAGAAGGACATGNAAAAAACATGACTAATAAAAATGTAAGACTGTGTATGTATGTATTTTTATTATTACATATAAATAAACGTAGTAAGAAAGTATATATTTGTTTATTTTTGGTGTCTCCAGAACGAATTAATTAAATTCCCATTAAAACCTATGGTAAATCGATAATCGGTTAACGAACAATTCGGATAGCGAACAAAGTCTTGGAACGGATTATGTTCGTTAACCGATCACCCACTGTACTTAGAAAAACAGTCTTTTATATATAAAAAAAACTATATTACATACAAATGTACAAACAAATAAAAACACAGCAAAGTGGGTCCTTGCAGCTAGTAGTAATATAAAATCTTCAAATTAACAGATCAAAATTCAATGGAGTTCAAGTTTAACAAATGAAATTCTATATTTCCTAAGACTGCATTTCTGTTATTTTCCATGATGAAAATGATTTTAAAATCATTTTATTTATTTATTTCATTACTGTAATTTTCTATTGCCTAGATATATAATATACTTCATAAAATTTGCAGCATTTTACAAGGATATAGGTGGTGCTGTGTTTCAAAATATAGTGTAGACAGTCTCAAGACTTCAAGTTTTGAATGTAATGTGTTCCTAAAAATGCATATGTAAGAAAAATGTCCAAAAATCAAACAGATTGCAGGTTATAAAGATTGTTCTGTTCTCAAAGAACTAAAATAAAAGTTATAAAATCACTTATTAAGGTAAAAATTTAAAAATTATATTTTTTCATACTACAATTTATACCATCATTGTTGAAACCATATATTAATTAGAAAACAAACTGAAAATAAACACAAAAAACCAGAAAATCCAACAAAAAATAAAATTTATTGAAATAAATGATTTTAACAATTTTAAACTGCTATCATCAGACTAACAAGAAAAAGAATAAACATAAAACATAATTTTAAAGTAATCTAGAAATGAGTTGTGTAACTTTCCCAGCTGTTATGAGATTTTTTATAAAAACTTTTAAATTATTAATTATTATGAAATGTCAAAAATCTTAATTTTCAGATAAGGGATGAATTTTATTAATATAAAAGATTGTTGATGATAAACATGAGTAAAATCTTCATTAAGTCCAATCCCTCTCTATCTTCCTACTTCCTCACAACCTTTAACCACCAAAATTTATTATTAATAGCATCATGCCCTTTATACACAAGATTCCAAGCCAAATTTTGTTTTTTAATCATAGCTGCACCAAGATATTAAACAAAAAATAGAGACAAACACACACAACTTTTTCCTTTTTTTTTTTTTTTTTTTGACATTTTTTGGGTTTAGGAGATATCAAAACATGGCTTTGCAAAAAAAACTAGGAGGGTCACACTTGACACAATTCCAATACTTTCTTTGTTATGTATACATAATAGACAGGAGAGTAAAACAGACATAGTTTCAGCAGTTCTATTGGTTAAAAGAGATGTCACATAATATCTTATCTGGAAATAGTTATTTAAGACGTGAGTGTTTGATCAAAAGGAAATTTCAAATAAAGACTTCCAGGTTCTGGAGGTTTCTACTTCCATATAATTAAAAGCAGTGTTTTTTGAAAGACACCTTGTAGATTCCCATTCTCTCCAAGTGTTTTAAACAGGTACAATTAGTCCCCAGATGTAAAATTTGAACTTCATTGCAAATCACTTTAATGTCATTTTCAGAAGCATATGCATTGAATGCGGTGGGTATATGCACTTTTTGATGAAATAGACATGCTCTTTAATGCATCTGTCCAGAGATCACCCAGTGGTTCCTATGTAAACAAAGTCTTTGTTAGATCATTTGTCTGTAAAGGCGGACATACATGCTAAGTTAATCATTTCAGGATTAACCATGCATGCCCGACCTTGAGTAATTCCTGATAGTGGGGGGGGAATTTAACAGTTTTGGCGAACTGTACCAACCGCCGGAATAGAATTGAAAAACCATTTGATTTTCCTGCACAGTGTCAGACTGCACAGGCCGATCTTAACGTGTGTGCCGTCGTGTCGTTCAGTTGTGAGACCGCTGAGTAGTTAGAATAATGTCTCGTGAATGTTTGGAAGAATTATTTTCTATAACCTTATTAACTTTTATTATTTATAACCTAAAAAATTAATTTTTCAGGTTATAAATTATTTTCAGATCAAAAANCAAAAAGAATAATGTAAGAGGTTAGTGAGTATTGTCAGGAAATAGGCTGCCAGGCAGAAAGGAGAAGTTGACTGTTAGCGATAAGTATGTAAATGAGGGGAGTGATCTCACTCAGAATTGTGACATCACCTCACAGCATAAAGTCCGAACCTCAAGTGAACGAGGTGAACACATAGTGTAAAAAGGACAAAAAGGCATAATAATTAAATTATAAAATACAAAGTAGTTTTGCTATCATTAAATCAGCATGAAAATAATGCTAGCAACAAATAGGTTATATAAATTTAAAATTTTAAAATTTAGTTTTATACTTACTGGAATTTCTTCTGGTATCCTATATCCTTCTTGTTCTACACCTACTTTTGATCCTTTAAAACCAACACTTTTTTTAACATTTACTAATTCATCACGAACAGAAAAATTTAACTGACGTTCCACATCAGTAGCATTCAAATTATGAATTCTCTTCATGTAACCAGAGATTCTTTCAAAATTAGGAATCTGTTTTTGTTGGCGAATATATGCTATAGCATCCCAAAGATGCTGAACAGTTTGAGGACATGCTAAACGCCTCTTTGTCACAAGCATATTTGATGATATCACTGAAACAATAATTAAAAATTACTTTTCTAAATTTATACAATAACATATTAATTAGAATGAAGGTTTCATAATCTAATAAAAACATTATAACCAAAATACAGTAAAATATATTTTATTATAGTAAAATAAATGTCACAGCTACAGATTTTTCAGATTAAGAGCAAGAATGTAGTGTACTGTATAAGAGTAAAAGATTTCAGAACTCAGTGGCGCTTTTAGAATATTCTGGTGTTCTCAACAGATATTTTAATTAAAAAGATAATTACTATAAATAAACATGCAATCACTACTAGAAAACTGGCTGTATAAATGAATGAACACACTAGAGAGGTTGAGGCAAACATTTTAAACGTGTAAACGTGTAGGACGGACGTTCGGTGCCGCTTTCCCGTAAGCCTAGAAGTTTGACGATGGTGTTTGGAATGTCGAGCGTGATTCCACCGACTATCCAAACACCATTGTCAAACTTTTAGGCTTACGGGAAAGCGGCGCCGAACGTCCGACCTACATGTTTACATGTTTAAAACGTCTGCCTCAACCTCTCTACTATCACACAAAGAACCAGCAAAAATGCATTCAATTTATGTAACCTAAAGATCTCCATTTAAAAATGAAAGAAAACATTTTTCATTAAAATTATATTTGAGTTTTTTGCTGGTTCTTGGTGTAATAGTGTGTTTATTTAAACACATACATACATAAGTTTTCTACATAATAGGTTGATCCGATATAAATGGTAACAATTTATTCAATTTTAGTTTTACTTTGATTCATTCACTTTTATAATATAATAAATTATTTAAATAATAAAAAATTTATTATATTATAAAAGTAAATAAATTTGAATTTGTGAGATTACTTAGTAAATTCATTCAAATTATTTTAATTCAATAAACTCATATTATTAAACTAGCCTCATTTTAAGCTACAGTACTTATAAAGCTGACAATGACAGCAACTGTTATAGTTAAGTGTCTCTTTATTAAACATGTTATATTTAATTACCCACTCAAATTCACAAAAAAAATTTTTTGGCTATTTCCCAGCTTTTCCCACAGAAACTTGTGTTTTGTCTGATTAATTTTTAAATCTTCACAAAAAAACAGCTTTTACAATTTTATAATTCATTTTTAAAACTAAACACCATACACACTAGCAAATAATATGTTTTGGGATCAAATAAAAATAAAATGTTTTCAGCCTCTAAAGGGGAGCAAATAAATGATATTAGAGCAGGATGATATGTACTATACAGTACATAAGTTATTGTAGTATGCATATTTATCTCCTTATCAAAAAATAATTTTATACGTTTAATTTTTATTGTATAATAATAATTGTAAAGTACAGCTGTCCCTTGATAATCTGACAGGTATGGAACCAAAGGGGTGTCGGATTACTAAAAGTGTCCAGATTACCAAAAGTGATTATATATTTGGCATTGTTTTGCTAGCAATAGCCTACAATATTCCCTACTCCAACTGTTCCCCACTATAACTGTTCCCCAACTCCAACTCTTGTACCAGAACTGCTCACAGAAAACACACGAAATGTGTGTCATTGTGTAAGAATTGGGTGATAAGATTCACGTCACAACATGCTTCTGTGCAAGCAGACACATAAGATTCACATTGTAAGGAACCAAGTCCGAGCATTATTTTTATTTACTTTTATTTTGCTTTTTATTATATTTTTGTTTGGGGCTTATGTTTTGTTAGGACGAAGGTTTCCTCACCATTCACCTTAGAAACTTAAAAATAGAAGAGAAACCAACTCACCAACGAGAGAAAAGCGCCGTAGAAAAAACTCACGCACACTTGCGTTCCCGAGTGGAAAAAAGTAAGTCCGCACCGAGAAAAGGGGGGAAGAAGACCCCACACGCACAACTTAAATTCGCTAAACCTTAAAAGAATAAAACATCCCGAAAATTGTCAAAAAGAATAATGTAAAAGGTTAGCAAGTATTGTCGAAAAATAGGCTGCCAGACAAATAGAAAAGTTTTATTGTTAGTGAATAAGTATGTAAATGAGGGGAGTGATCTCATTCAGAATTGTGACGTCACCTCACAGTATAAAAACCGAAGTGAAGACGAACGAGGTGAACTCCAGATAGCAACAAGATTGGTGAGCTTCGTAGCAGTGAATGAAAGATAGGTGTCTGATAGGATCAAATAGTTCCAAGGCGATTTTGAAGTTATTCGATTTGTGGATCGATGAATAGAAAAAGTCTTGAGAGTTGAGGAAATAGGTTCCTAGTATATTGAGGTGACAATTAGGATCTTTAATTCATAAGAATTATTGTATATGTTAAGTCTTTGAATTTTGTCTAATTCCAAAGGGGAATAGATTTAAATTAGAAACTAGATTGATTTGAGTTTTGTCGGGTTGATTCTTGTTGAGTTTCATTGAATAAATTTGTTATTTGATTTTACTAAATATTGTATACAGTTATTATTAGAATTATTAATTAAATATTTGATTTTGTTATTGACAAACTTGGTCATTATTTAATTTCGGTGCACGCTAAAAGTCCAGGCCTGGCACACTAACGCTTATCCGCGTAAAGTACCCATTAGGGAACGGCTATATCCGGCACACAGTCGTGTCGATAATCATTGTAGAGGGCAGAAAAATAATATAGTACTTTACAACGTCACAACATGCCTCTGTGCAAGCAGATACGTAACAGGGATGGGTACCTTGACAAGAGGTGCATCGGACTACTGAGTATGTCGGATTACAAAACGTCGGACTATCAAGGGACAGCTGTATATTTAAAATGTAACACATACTTGTTAATCATTCAAATGAGATAGTACCATGTTTATAAAAAACATTCTAAATTTAGAATCTCTGCTAATGATCCATAACAATTAACACTTAATGCAGTTTCCAGAAAGAGGCTGAAAACATTCAGTTTTTATTTCATTCCAATACATGTTATTTGCTGGAAAACTCTGTATGGTGTTTAGTTTTAATTTGTGGACATTCCAGGTTTTGGAGACTTGTATTTCATAATTCCTGTACAAAATAAACAATACTAAAATAATTCATTTCAGTTTTATTTTTTTGTAAAAGTACCATTGAAAAATCTATAATTAATAACAGTAATCTATATCTATATATAAAAATGGACATGTATGTCCCTATATTTCACTTTTTCACAAAAACTACACATCGCACGTGAATGGTGTTTGTATGTGGTAGTAGCCCCAAGTCTCTATTCGTGCATAGGGGTGGTTGCGTCTCGATAGCTATAAGGGTGCGGGAGATATGGGCTTGAAAGTGGTTGAAAGTGGCTTTCTATTTCGAACGTTTTGTTCGAATTTGTTCAAATTAAATTCGAACATAAAATTCGAATATTGGTTCAATTATAGAACGATTGTAAACGTTCCAGAAACATTGAAAATAGTTCATTTGACCGGACGTGAACAGGAGACGTTCAGAAATAGAATCGAGACCAGGTCTCTAATTAGTCTGGAAACGGGGGACCTAATTCTTGCGTTATGTGAAAACGGGTAAGATTGGATATAATGTAATTATCTTAATCTTCACTATCGTTACTTTTTAAAAACCCAGCGAAGCGGGTCCTTGCAGCTAGATTCTAGATTACAGTGGGCGATCGGTTAACGAACAGATCGGATAACGAACACTTTCGCGAAAGATTTTTATGTTCGGACAACAAACACATGATCGGATAACGAACACCCCATAGAACAAACACAAGAAGAAGCGATGTAAAATAATGAATACCAATTCGTCTTCCCTTGTCTTAGGGCAACAATTTGAAACCTTTCACAGCGTGGGAGACGTCGACATTGACGCTCAAGCCGGTATATACCGATCAGATAGTATTTCTCCGAACTTTGAAACTTCCTTTTAATTCCAGCCTTTTATTTTTCTGACAGAAACAATTCTTTTATGTATTCGCGAGACTGTCGGGTAGGCACTAAGTTTTGCGTCTGTTTTTCTTTTCGAAAGGTCAGAGTATAATAGCAAAGGTAGAGAGTGGACAGAAAATGCCTAATGTTTCTGGGCAGTATGGCTTGAACAGGTCTACAATAGGCTGTAGTTAAATCTTATCTAAGAAAGATACTGTATTATCAAGAAGACTCAAGCAGCTAAAGGAGTAACAAAAATCACATCTGAGATATAAAGAACATCAAAGAGTT
>NW_019384500.1:395927-403676 GCF_000671375.1 Centruroides sculpturatus | reverse complement strand
GTGAATGTTTGGAAGAATTATTTTCTATAACCTTATTAACTTTTATTATTTATAACCTAATAAATTAATTTTTCAGGTTATAAATTATTTTCGGATCAAAAATTTCTTGAGTAAATTAAAATTATAAATAATTTTAATATTTAGAAAACTTTGCAATTCATTTCTTCCATTTTCATAAAACATCTTCATACTCTATATCATTTTCTTTTACATTTTAAAAAATTTATTGTTTTAATATCCAAGTAAATTAAAACATGACAACTTAAAATAAGACAAAGTTTAATAAATTCTTTTTAATTATTAAATTATAAAATTAATTTGCGATAATAATGTTTACAATTTGTACTAATATCGGATGTGGTTGAGAATTATTAATATATATTTGTCTATAAAATTTAATCCATGAATTTTTTTGGTAGTAAAATCAACTTGCCATACATCTTTTGCTGATAATTGATGCTTTTTAATAGAATCTATAACCCAAGATTTCTACAATACAATAAATCTGACTTACGGAACCTGTAACCGATGCGTATCACTTTTTCTTTCAACAACATGATGAAGAACCCAGAAGGGGTTATGAAAACGTTTGGTTGTTGAAAGAAAAAGTGATACGCATCAGTTACAGGTTTCGTAAGTCAGATTTATTGTATTGTATACAACCCGATGTGCAGTTGATATTATATAACCAAGATTTCTCTTGAAAAATTAGTTTTGTGATCTGAACTAATTCCATTAAAAAATTATTCATATGAAAAATTAATTTTATCATCAGTGCTACCCAAACCACTACTACTATTTACACCACAGACTTCTATGCATACTTTTTTCCCGCGAGTTTTAATAGAATTTGTTGCCAATAAACACCCAAGAACAGCCAGTATGTCATCATCAGATGCCATGGCCAACTGACTGACTGACTGAGAGACAATGGTGTAGCGAACATAACTGGCACCCCCTCCCCTCCAGAAACAAATCTTGTTTGTCTTGGAGACCATTTGGTGCCCCTCTGTAAGTGGAGCCCGGGACACGTGCCCTACTTGCCTCACCCTAGTTATGCCTCTGCTGAGAGATTTTCTTCTTCGTGTGTGGGCAATAGGAAATTCTGAAGTTCCTCAAGGTCAGGCAGCCTCAAAGGATTAACTTAACGTGTATGGCCACCTTAAGATGGTATAGAGCCCTAACAGAAATTTCCTATTGACCAGATCTTTGGAATCTTTTAAAATGGAATAAATCAATAGATTTATTTTAAAGGCCAGATTAAAATTGTTGATTTTAGCAATTTGGCTGTAAATGTTGGAAATTTGTTGGTTGTACTGGACCACTTGTATAATTTAGTGTCATCCTTGTTATTTTATGCACCTGGAATCTGTTAATGAAACCTTCTATGATGTTAGTGCATCTCCTATCCAGTTTCTGAAGGTGAATAAATTCCATCTAATGTTTGTTTCACCATCTATGGATATATCCCACCACATTCAGTGCATATCCTTCTGAAAATGATATCAAAGTCATTTGCAATGAAGTTCAAATTCTACATTAGGACAAATTGGACCTGTTTAAAACAACTGGAGATAATGGGAATCTACACGGTGTCTTTCAAAAAACACTGCCTTAAGTTATAGAGAAGCAGAAACCTCCAGAGCCTGGAAGTCTTTGTTTGAAATTTCCTTTTGATCCAACACTCGTGTCCTAAATAAACATTTCTAGATAAGATGATATCATATATGATGTCTCTTCTGACCAAGTAAACGGAAGCTATGTCCGTTTTTCAAAATTATGTAAAATGGAATACAATTGACTTCTGCATTGTATTTCTTGTTAGCCTGATGATGACAGTTTAAAACTGTTGAAAACATTTGTTTATATCAATAAATTTTATTTCTGCTGGATTTTCTGGTGTTTTTGGTGTTCATTTTTGTACCAAATCCACTTCTTGTAAAATCTTCATTGAAAACTAATCAAAAAATAATTAATTTTCTACTATCATAAAATTTTTCAGCTAGCAGATACAGTCTGCATTCGAATTAACAAACATTCCGAAATATCATCTTCCAAATATTTTGTGAAATCAAAGATTTACTGGATGACAACTATGATCACATCAAACACATGAACAAATACAAAATTAATAATCAAAATCCATCCCACGTATCTATCATAAAAGGTACATGATAATTTACTAGTGAAACAGTCCCTATGATTACATCCAACTTTTATACTATATGTTACAAGAAGTTCAGATAAAATATAATTTTTAGAAAGTCATGCATAACAATTGACATAATTGAATCATTACAAATTAATATACTGTTATTTTAAGTAGGCCTATATAACTAATAATTTATTTGTTAAAATGAAAAATATATAGAGAAATAAAACTTGCACATAGTAATAAAATTTGCTTTAATTTTTTTAATCCCTCATTATTTATGTAATAATATTTTTTGAAGCACTACAGAATGAATGTTGACCTGATGCATAGCTCTCTCTCCAAGCATGGTTTTTGTCTAGTTGTTTCCAACCACTGGTAACTTTGACCTTAATTAATGCCGCCTCATTCTCAAATGCTGTTGGTAACATTTAAAATGTGTATCCCATATAAGATTTTCCAAGTTTGACACAAAACTTCACATTTGTGATTATTGTTCATTTCTAATTCATCAAAACCTAAACTTGTGATGATGTAAATAAATGTAGTATAACAACTAAGCAAAATGCAGACTTTCAATTTTCATTAAACTATTTTCCAAAGTTGCAGCTAGAAATCAAGGTAAATATCATTTACTTAATGCTGCTTGTTGGCATGTTAATTAAAAAATTTGGGAATTTTCTACAGAGATTTGTCCTCATACAACAATTCAATTTAAACAATGTTCATTATAAAATTTAAAAAATATATCACAGTCAAAAACAAAATTCTAGGCTATTTTACAGCTTTTCCTCAGGCTCAAAATTCCTAGTTATCCTGGTTTTCTAAGTGGATGGGTACCATGATATTCTTATGTGAGATTAGTAGTGGGTCACTAGTTAATCCCCAAATAACCACTTACTCTGCACAAACTGGTAAAACCCGATCTCGGGGTCGTTGGATGGCTAGGAGGGCAAATTGAGTGAGGAGGGGGTGAGGAAGCTGACAGGTGTCCTTAAATGACAGGAAACAGGTTCAACAAAATAATAAACATTTATTGAATGGCTAAGCTAGGATACAAAACAATATATAGGTTAAAGGCGGTTAGATACAACTCTCAATAAATGCGTCTAACATACTATACTCCTTCCTCCAAGGATTAAACTAAAAATACGCTTAGGGAGAGAGAGAGTACACAGGTTCAAATAATTATCTCAAAGAGAGCTCTATGTGGCGATTAAGTGTTATGTGAAAGTTCCTATGGTCTTCTATATGGTATCTTCTCCTTTCGTCGGGTCAAGTCCGTTATATAAAGGTCTGGGAGACGAGATGCACACATCGACAAGTATAACTTCCAAGAGATCACCCTGAGCTTCCGGAGATTCGAGCTTTTATATCATTCACGTGGGAAAACTGACACGTGATTGACTTTTGTTGACAATGACGGTGCATTCTTCACACCTGAGTGTAAACTTTCCCAGCTAGTTGTTAGTACAATCCGTGACATCCAATCTAGTTCAAATTCCTCGGATTTTTCCCGAAGATACTTTCAATTAATATAAAATTCAAATTTTTAAGAGTCCCATAAAAATCTGCGAGCTCACACTTACATCCTTTCTCAAATACTTAATTTTCCCACACACTGTGTTGAATATAATATCGACTTACTTAAACCAAATAACCGAAGCATTTATGTTCTATTATTGCAAAAGTTTTCGATGCCCTTCTGGGCTCTTCCTCAGCCTTCTACATATATTCGTTCCAAGCTAGCCATTAAATTTCAAACTTCATTCAAAAGGTATTCGATTCTGGATGCCAAATGCGCCTGCGTTCCAAGACATTCAAATATCGTATAATAAGACGAGTTTCAAAATGTGCTCAAGTTTCAATTTAAATCCAATAGAAAATCAAATGCTATCGTCCAGTAAGACCTGCCATGCCATAGAAAGGGACATCTCTTTAAAATTAATGCAGATAGTCCTGCATCCCACCTTAATTAAAAACTGCTTCTGTAAAAGTGGTCTGACTCATCAAAAATGTGTTGCAGATGGCAGTAGTTGCAGATGATACAGCTCTTGAATACCACAAATGGGAAGAATTCTCTTGTGAAGACATGGAAGGAAATTTTGAAGACATTGTCAAATTGGATAATGAACTAGAAACTTCTGCCCCTCTTAGTGAAATTCAAGATCCTTGTCAACAAGAAAAAGAAAGTAACAGCAAAAAGAAAAATAATGAAGAACAAAAAAGAAAAGAAAAGATACCCCAGTGTAGTGATTGCAAATTTACTAGGTATTGCATTACCAGTAATTCTATCTGGTCACTGTATTTGAGACCACTGTACTATGTTATTGTCATTCCATCTTATAATAATAACTTCTCCAAACATATAAAATCTGTAATTATGAACATCCACATTTTTTTTTTTTTGCCATTAATTTATACAACTTAGAGGGCAATGTTAAATCATTCTCTCAAATTATCCCAGTAGCAAAACTATCTTGTTTTTTTAGGTGTATCATCAAGTAGTAGAAAGTGAAGAAGTTGTCAAATTAGACTGAATGAGACACTAGCTCAGTTAATACATGCAGTAAGTCAATCACAATATTTTTAAAACCAAGTGTTTTTCCCAGACCTTTTGAGCAGCTGATTTCCCAGTGTAAATCAAAAGTAAAGATGAAACCATCTGCAGAGGCCTAAAACCATCGCTTTGTATCAAAGTACAGTGGAACCCTGGTTAACGAATTTAATCCATTCCGCGACTCCATTCGTTAACTGAACTGTTTGTTAACCAAAGCAATTTTTCCAATAGAAATTAATGCAAATGCAATTAATCCATTCTAGTCTCCGAAATTTTTGTGATTTTATTTGTAATATACAGTAATTTTCTTTGATGAGAATGTAGGAAAACATAATATCTAACATTACAGCAACAAACATGTAAACTTTGTTTAATAAAATAGCACTGTACATATCTTCGTTTGTTGTAGTTGGTGGCAGAAAAGCAGAGATATACGAAGCTTAATGCTTAGAAGGGGAATTCCCTCCAAAAAATAACGGGTAGCACTTCATCGGAAGATTCTTCAAGTCAAAGTCTCTTTCGGTAAAAATAAAAAAACCCACCAGTGGCTAAGTGGTCTTCGTACCTTGAACACAGGGAGTTCGTTCATGGGTTCGCACCTCGCTCAGACGGGCTGACCACATGGAGTTTTCCGGGTTTTCTCCATGTCTGTAACACCTAAATAGGGGCCAGTTTTCCTTAAAAACACCTCCCAGAAGGCATTCCCCCTAGGCAGATCACCCAAGTATTGCATTGCCATAACTTAACTAACAAACAAACTCTTTCCGTAAGGTACAAGAAATTGATCTAAAGTTGATTGTCTTACTCTTTTAAGCAAAATCTTTCTCAAACGGAATAGCGCATTGTCGTTTATATTGCGTTGTTGTTTTCTATTGCCATTATGACTTTTTTCTTTCTTGGATGTCATATTGATTAAATATATAAATCACAAAACTGAAAAAAGAAGTATAGCACAAACACTNTGATTCTTGTTGAGTTTCATTGAATAAATTTGTTATTTGATTTTACTAAATATTGTATACAGTTAGTATTAGAATTATTAATTAAATATTTGATTTTGTTATTGACAAACTTGGTCATTATTTAATTTCGGTGCACGCTAAAAGTCCAGGCCTGGCACACTAACGCTTATCCGCGTAAAGTACCCATTAGGGAACGGCTATATCCGGCACACAGTCGTGTCGATAATCATTGTAGAGGGCAGAAAAATAATATAGTACTTTACAACGTCACAACATGCCTCTGTGCAAGCAGATACGTAACAGGGATGGGTACCTTGACAAGAGGTGCATCGGACTACTGAGTATGTCGGATTACAAAACGTCGGACTATCAAGGGACAGCTGTATATTTAAAATGTAACACATACTTGTTAATCATTCAAATGAGATAGTACCATGTTTATAAAAAACATTCTAAATTTAGAATCTCTGCTAATGATCCATAACAATTAACACTTAATGCAGTTTCCAGAAAGAGGCTGAAAACATTCAGTTTTTATTTCATTCCAATACATGTTATTTGCTGGAAAACTCTGTATGGTGTTTAGTTTTAATTTGTGGACATTCCAGGTTTTGGAGACTTGTATTTCATAATTCCTGTACAAAATAAACAATACTAAAATAATTCATTTCAGTTTTATTTTTTTGTAAAAGTACCATTGAAAAATCTATAATTAATAACAGTAATCTATATCTATATATAAAAATGGACATGTATGTCCCTATATTTCACTTTTTCACAAAAACTACACATCGCACGTGAATGGTGTTTGTATGTGGTAGTAGCCCCAAGTCTCTATTCGTGCATAGGGGTGGTTGCGTCTCGATAGCTATAAGGGTGCGGGAGATATGGGCTTGAAAGTGGTTGAAAGTGGCTTTCTATTTCGAACGTTTTGTTCGAATTTGTTCAAATTAAATTCGAACATAAAATTCGAATATTGGTTCAATTATAGAACGATTGTAAACGTTCCAGAAACATTGAAAATAGTTCATTTGACCGGACGTGAACAGGAGACGTTCAGAAATAGAATCGAGACCAGGTCTCTAATTAGTCTGGAAACGGGGGACCTAATTCTTGCGTTATGTGAAAACGGGTAAGATTGGATATAATGTAATTATCTTAATCTTCACTATCGTTACTTTTTAAAAACCCAGCGAAGCGGGTCCTTGCAGCTAGATTCTAGATTACAGTGGGCGATCGGTTAACGAACAGATCGGATAACGAACACTTTCGCGAAAGATTTTTATGTTCGGACAACAAACACATGATCGGATAACGAACACCCCATAGAACAAACACAAGAAGAAGCGATGTAAAATAATGAATACCAATTCGTCTTCCCTTGTCTTAGGGCAACAATTTGAAACCTTTCACAGCGTGGGAGACGTCGACATTGACGCTCAAGCCGGTATATACCGATCAGATAGTATTTCTCCGAACTTTGAAACTTCCTTTTAATTCCAGCCTTTTATTTTTCTGACAGAAACAATTCTTTTATGTATTCGCGAGACTGTCGGGTAGGCACTAAGTTTTGCGTCTGTTTTTCTTTTCGAAAGGTCAGAGTATAATAGCAAAGGTAGAGAGTGGACAGAAAATGCCTAATGTTTCTGGGCAGTATGGCTTGAACAGGTCTACAATAGGCTGTAGTTAAATCTTATCTAAGAAAGATACTGTATTATCAAGAAGACTCAAGCAGCTAAAGGAGTAACAAAAATCACATCTGAGATATAAAGAGCATCAAACAGTTCATACTGGAATCCGAAACGGATCTGATGACAGAAGAACGCCAAGAACTCTTGAATGAAGAACACCAAGAAACTCAGCGAGATATGTTTTCTTCTGAAAAAGAGGATTAATGCCGATATCTGTTATTAAAGATCTTTTGTAGTAGTAGGAGGATGTCAAAATAACGATCATAGAATGGCATCCAAACCAGGTTGAGGCTTGGGGATTTCTACAATTGCAATGCTATTAATAACTACTTACGAAAAATCCTGAAGAGAGAAAAGCAATCGACATTAGACAGATTATTTAAC
>NW_019384500.1:384396-393651 GCF_000671375.1 Centruroides sculpturatus | reverse complement strand
TATATCATTTTCTTTTACATTTTAAAAAATTTATTGTTTTAATATCCAAGTAAATTAAAACATGACAACTTAAAATAAGACAAAGTTTAATAAATTCTTTTTAATTATTAAATTATAAAATTAATTTGCGATAATAATGTTTACAATTTGTACTAATATCGGATGTGGTTGAGAATTATTAATATATATTTGTCTATAAAATTTAATCCATGAATTTTTTTGGTAGTAAAATCAACTTGCCATACATCTTTTGCTGATAATTGATGCTTTTTAATAGAATCTATAACCCAAGATTTCTACAATACAATAAATCTGACTTACGGAACCTGTAACCGATGCGTATCACTTTTTCTTTCAACAACATGATGAAGAACCCAGAAGGGGTTATGAAAACGTTTGGTTGTTGAAAGAAAAAGTGATACGCATCAGTTACAGGTTTCGTAAGTCAGATTTATTGTATTGTATACAACCCGATGTGCAGTTGATATTATATAACCAAGATTTCTCTTGAAAAATTAGTTTTGTGATCTGAACTAATTCCATTAAAAAATTATTCATATGAAAAATTAATTTTATGATCAGTGCTACCCAAACCACTACTACTATTTACACCACAGACTTCTATGCATACTTTTTTCCCGCGAGTTTTAATAGAATTTGTTGCCAATAAACACCCAAGAACAGCCAGTATGTCATCATCAGATGCCATGGCCAACTGACTGACTGACTGAGAGACAATGGTGTAGCGAACATAACTGGCACCCCCTCCCCTCCAGAAACAAATCTTGTTTGTCTTGGAGACCATTTGGTGCCCCTCTGTAAGTGGAGCCCGGGACACGTGCCCTACTTGCCTCACCCTAGTTATGCCTCTGCTGAGAGATTTTCTTCTTCGTGTGTGGGCAATAGGAAATTCTGAAGTTCCTCAAGGTCAGGCAGCCTCAAAGGATTAACTTAACGTGTATGGCCACCTTAAGATGGTATAGAGCCCTAACAGAAATTTCCTATTGACCAGATCTTTGGAATCTTTTAAAATGGAATAAATCAATAGATTTATTTTAAAGGCCAGATTAAAATTGTTGATTTTAGCAATTTGGCTGTAAATGTTGGAAATTTGTTGGTTGTACTGGACCACTTGTATAATTTAGTGTCATCCTTGTTATTTTATGCACCTGGAATCTGTTAATGAAACCTTCTATGATGTTAGTGCATCTCCTATCCAGTTTCTGAAGGTGAATAAATTCCATCTAATGTTTGTTTCACCATCTATGGATATATCCCACCACATTCAGTGCATATCCTTCTGAAAATGATATCAAAGTCATTTGCAATGAAGTTCAAATTCTACATTAGGACAAATTGGACCTGTTTAAAACAACTGGAGATAATGGGAATCTACACGGTGTCTTTCAAAAAACACTGCCTTAAGTTATAGAGAAGCAGAAACCTCCAGAGCCTGGAAGTCTTTGTTTGAAATTTCCTTTTGATCCAACACTCGTGTCCTAAATAAACATTTCTAGATAAGATGATATCATATATGATGTCTCTTCTGACCAAGTAAACGGAAGCTATGTCCGTTTTTCAAAATTATGTAAAATGGAATACAATTGACTTCTGCATTGTATTTCTTGTTAGCCTGATGATGACAGTTTAAAACTGTTGAAAACATTTGTTTATATCAATAAATTTTATTTCTGCTGGATTTTCTGGTGTTTTTGGTGTTCATTTTTGTACCAAATCCACTTCTTGTAAAATCTTCATTGAAAACTAATCAAAAAATAATTAATTTTCTACTATCATAAAATTTTTCAGCTAGCAGATACAGTCTGCATTCGAATTAACAAACATTCCGAAATATCATCTTCCAAATATTTTGTGAAATCAAAGATTTACTGGATGACAACTATGATCACATCAAACACATGAACAAATACAAAATTAATAATCAAAATCCATCCCACGTATCTATCATAAAAGGTACATGATAATTTACTAGTGAAACAGTCCCTATGATTACATCCAACTTTTATACTATATGTTACAAGAAGTTCAGATAAAATATAATTTTTAGAAAGTCATGCATAACAATTGACATAATTGAATCATTACAAATTAATATACTGTTATTTTAAGTAGGCCTATATAACTAATAATTTATTTGTTAAAATGAAAAATATATAGAGAAATAAAACTTGCACATAGTAATAAAATTTGCTTTAATTTTTTTAATCCCTCATTATTTATGTAATAATATTTTTTGAAGCACTACAGAATGAATGTTGACCTGATGCATAGCTCTCTCTCCAAGCATGGTTTTTGTCTAGTTGTTTCCAACCACTGGTAACTTTGACCTTAATTAATGCCGCCTCATTCTCAAATGCTGTTGGTAACATTTAAAATGTGTATCCCATATAAGATTTTCCAAGTTTGACACAAAACTTCACATTTGTGATTATTGTTCATTTCTAATTCATCAAAACCTAAACTTGTGATGATGTAAATAAATGTAGTATAACAACTAAGCAAAATGCAGACTTTCAATTTTCATTAAACTATTTTCCAAAGTTGCAGCTAGAAATCAAGGTAAATATCATTTACTTAATGCTGCTTGTTGGCATGTTAATTAAAAAATTTGGGAATTTTCTACAGAGATTTGTCCTCATACAACAATTCAATTTAAACAATGTTCATTATAAAATTTAAAAAATATATCACAGTCAAAAACAAAATTCTAGGCTATTTTACAGCTTTTCCTCAGGCTCAAAATTCCTAGTTATCCTGGTTTTCTAAGTGGATGGGTACCATGATATTCTTATGTGAGATTAGTAGTGGGTCACTAGTTAATCCCCAAATAACCACTTACTCTGCACAAACTGGTAAAACCCGATCTCGGGGTCGTTGGATGGCTAGGAGGGCAAATTGAGTGAGGAGGGGGTGAGGAAGCTGACAGGTGTCCTTAAATGACAGGAAACAGGTTCAACAAAATAATAAACATTTATTGAATGGCTAAGCTAGGATACAAAACAATATATAGGTTAAAGGCGGTTAGATACAACTCTCAATAAATGCGTCTAACATACTATACTCCTTCCTCCAAGGATTAAACTAAAAATACGCTTAGGGAGAGAGAGAGTACACAGGTTCAAATAATTATCTCAAAGAGAGCTCTATGTGGCGATTAAGTGTTATGTGAAAGTTCCTATGGTCTTCTATATGGTATCTTCTCCTTTCGTCGGGTCAAGTCCGTTATATAAAGGTCTGGGAGACGAGATGCACACATCGACAAGTATAACTTCCAAGAGATCACCCTGAGCTTCCGGAGATTCGAGCTTTTATATCATTCACGTGGGAAAACTGACACGTGATTGACTTTTGTTGACAATGACGGTGCATTCTTCACACCTGAGTGTAAACTTTCCCAGCTAGTTGTTAGTACAATCCGTGACATCCAATCTAGTTCAAATTCCTCGGATTTTTCCCGAAGATACTTTCAATTAATATAAAATTCAAATTTTTAAGAGTCCCATAAAAATCTGCGAGCTCACACTTACATCCTTTCTCAAATACTTAATTTTCCCACACACTGTGTTGAATATAATATCGACTTACTTAAACCAAATAACCGAAGCATTTATGTTCTATTATTGCAAAAGTTTTCGATGCCCTTCTGGGCTCTTCCTCAGCCTTCTACATATATTCGTTCCAAGCTAGCCATTAAATTTCAAACTTCATTCAAAAGGTATTCGATTCTGGATGCCAAATGCGCCTGCGTTCCAAGACATTCAAATATCGTATAATAAGACGAGTTTCAAAATGTGCTCAAGTTTCAATTTAAATCCAATAGAAAATCAAATGCTATCGTCCAGTAAGACCTGCCATGCCATAGAAAGGGACATCTCTTTAAAATTAATGCAGATAGTCCTGCATCCCACCTTAATTAAAAACTGCTTCTGTAAAAGTGGTCTGACTCATCAAAAATGTGTTGCAGATGGCAGTAGTTGCAGATGATACAGCTCTTGAATACCACAAATGGGAAGAATTCTCTTGTGAAGACATGGAAGGAAATTTTGAAGACATTGTCAAATTGGATAATGAACTAGAAACTTCTGCCCCTCTTAGTGAAATTCAAGATCCTTGTCAACAAGAAAAAGAAAGTAACAGCAAAAAGAAAAATAATGAAGAACAAAAAAGAAAAGAAAAGATACCCCAGTGTAGTGATTGCAAATTTACTAGGTATTGCATTACCAGTAATTCTATCTGGTCACTGTATTTGAGACCACTGTACTATGTTATTGTCATTCCATCTTATAATAATAACTTCTCCAAACATATAAAATCTGTAATTATGAACATCCACATTTTTTTTTTTTGCCATTAATTTATACAACTTAGAGGGCAATGTTAAATCATTCTCTCAAATTATCCCAGTAGCAAAACTATCTTGTTTTTTTAGGTGTATCATCAAGTAGTAGAAAGTGAAGAAGTTGTCAAATTAGACTGAATGAGACACTAGCTCAGTTAATACATGCAGTAAGTCAATCACAATATTTTTAAAACCAAGTGTTTTTCCCAGACCTTTTGAGCAGCTGATTTCCCAGTGTAAATCAAAAGTAAAGATGAAACCATCTGCAGAGGCCTAAAACCATCGCTTTGTATCAAAGTACAGTGGAACCCTGGTTAACGAATTTAATCCATTCCGCGACTCCATTCGTTAACTGAACTGTTTGTTAACCAAAGCAATTTTTCCAATAGAAATTAATGCAAATGCAATTAATCCATTCTAGTCTCCGAAATTTTTGTGATTTTATTTGTAATATACAGTAATTTTCTTTGATGAGAATGTAGGAAAACATAATATCTAACATTACAGCAACAAACATGTAAACTTTGTTTAATAAAATAGCACTGTACATATCTTCGTTTGTTGTAGTTGGTGGCAGAAAAGCAGAGATATACGAAGCTTAATGCTTAGAAGGGGAATTCCCTCCAAAAAATAACGGGTAGCACTTCATCGGAAGATTCTTCAAGTCAAAGTCTCTTTCGGTAAAAATAAAAAAACCCACCAGTGGCTAAGTGGTCTTCGTACCTTGAACACAGGGAGTTCGTTCATGGGTTCGCACCTCGCTCAGACGGGCTGACCACATGGAGTTTTCCGGGTTTTCTCCATGTCTGTAACACCTAAATAGGGGCCAGTTTTCCTTAAAAACACCTCCCAGAAGGCATTCCCCCTAGGCAGATCACCCAAGTATTGCATTGCCATAACTTAACTAACAAACAAACTCTTTCCGTAAGGTACAAGAAATTGATCTAAAGTTGATTGTCTTACTCTTTTAAGCAAAATCTTTCTCAAACGGAATAGCGCATTGTCGTTTATATTGCGTTGTTGTTTTCTATTGCCATTATGACTTTTTTCTTTCTTGGATGTCATATTGATTAAATATATAAATCACAAAACTGAAAAAAGAAGTATAGCACAAACACTCGGAAAAGCAATGCTTAACTCGCGCATGCCTAACACCAACTAAAATTTGACACAAAATACCGTTACGTTCGTTATCCGAATTTTGTTCATTATCCGAGACAAAATTTTTGCAAAATAAAAGTTCGTTAACTGATTTGGTCGTTAACCAGGACGTTCATTAACCGGGGTTCCACTGTATATGGGTAACACACAAACATCTTTAATGAATCCTCTATATGGAATCATTTGTCTGTCTATACTGAGATTATGTTGAACAATTCCAAATTACTGAAACTTTTTATTCAAAAGAGGAAAATTTTTCTCTTTTGAATAAAAAGTTTCTAAACTTTCTATGTAAGACCTGATCTTATACATCTCAACGAACTAGAACTTTAATTTTGGTCATAAATTACCTGCACTTAAAAAATACTCTAATTAAAAAATAAAATTTGTTGTTATTGACAAGACTATGTCTTGTTTATAAAATATACTGCCTGCTGTGTTACCAGCTTAGAGGTATGAAGAAGTACAGTACATGTCAGGAGTTGATATTTGGCCCAAAGTATTTGGTGCCCAAATCATGCGCGCATAAAAGAAACCAGACTTGTAGGTACTCAGGGGACTGAGAACTGAGTCAAAATAAAATACAAAATGGCGGCACTCTCTATAAACAGGTAGCAGTGTGAGATTTGCACATGCATTGCTGGTTGGAAAATTGGAAATGCAAACATTGCAAAATCAAATTTTGAAAAATACGGCATTGGGAAGTTTGAAATGAGAAATCGAATTTTCACAAACGAATCTTTGAAAAAACCCATTTACCTGTCCTGTGTTATTTCCCACATATGTCTGGTCGCCACATGCTGACCTTGACTGGTTAACCCAAGATATCTCATTTCAGAATCGGAACATTTTTCAAAGTAGATGGCGTTATAATTTTATATTATAACTAACTTCTGACATATAATTTTTTTTTTATTTTTACATTTATTAATATATATATATATATTGTTTGTGCAAAATAAAAATATAATTTCAGACGATATGATAGCCATGATTATTTTTTTCAAAAATGGGAAATTTTCATTAGGCATCGACAAAAATTCAACACAGGGTGACATGCAATGGAAAGAAATGTCAAAATTGGATAGGTTTCAAAAATGCATCTTTGACGACCTTGTGGTTGTGGCCGTGGCCAGCAAAGTTTGAGCAATTGCAGTCAAAACCAGCAATATAAAGAAGATTGGAAAATAAGGAGACCCACTTTGAGAATCAAAGTGATCCCGCTTAGTAGTGAGTCTCCGAAACATAGACTTGTCCCAAATACTGCTTTGCCATTTTACTTGTTTGTATTTTAATTTTTTGTTATGAGTGTTATTTTTGGAAAAAGGATATCAACTGTCTTGTGACATTTCCTTTTGTATATGTAATAAATAAATAAATAAAAACTTCAAATCCCAATTGAATATAAATTTTCCAACTTAGCAACATGTTCAACTGTTAGTATAGTCTAAATTTTAGCATAAATTTCACATTAATAATCTTAAAAATTAGTTTGAATATCCTTGTTCAGGTGCATTTACTTCACTTTATTGAATAGCTGTTATTTTGTCAAAACACCTTCAGTTTTCAAACTTAGTAACAAAGAAAAAATTCAAATGTCATAACAAACTTCTCCAGGGACAGTGGGATGAGCAGAATATGTTATCACTTTAACTCAACATGTCATGAAATTGAATCTGTCAGAAATGTTTCAAGTTTCAACATAATTTAGGTGAATTACAAAATTATATGAGTTAATTACATGAACATAAGAAATTACTCAAATTGAAAAAATAAAAATGGTTTTTTATTTTTTTTAAATTATTTCTTAATTGTCCAAAAAGCTTATTTTTCCATTAATTTTATCTAAAAACAACTATTCAAGGAATATGATCATTTACAATAGTTTCAAACCACAGTAACCATTACTCAAACCTTTAAAGATGCAGTATAATCTTAATTTTAAAATGTTTTCCATCATCTTAAACGACCTTCTTTATGATAGAAAGAAACAAATTTCAATTAAAACTTTTTTTTTAAATGAAATTTGAATGAAAAGGTTTTAAAATTAAAATTATACTGCATTTTTAAAGGTTTGAGTAGTAGTATTGTGTTTTATGACAAGTGCAGTTTTCACAAAAGTATAAAAGATCTTTGAAGAACACTGAATTTTAATATACAATTTTTTTAATAAAAATTCCTCAATTTTTTAATCTTTGAATCTATCAAATTTTTAATAATATTTCTGTAATATATATGTTACTTAGAGAATGTCGATATTCTCTGGTGAATGTCAACACACACAAAATACATCAGTGAAAAACCAAATATTTGGTTATATTATTATACACTTGAACAGTCGCTGATGTATGTCAACAAGCACAGATAAACTTTGGTGGAAGTCAAAACGACACCTGAGAAGCTGATGTTGATGGAGAGGCGACAGTCTGTCACCAAATTCTTTGCTTTCCTTCTACTCAAATTGGTGATACCGTATGAATACAAGTCCCTGATGTTGACCTTGACCATACAAATGCCTTAAACGTGTTGGTGGTTGTTGTTGGAATAGAAGACTCCGACTTTTATAAATTAGCAAACAAAAATGGTACCCTCAAGCAGCTTTATACCTGTAATCAGTTCGTAATTTGTAAAGAAAAGTTACTTTCCATAGATGAGATTTCTTCTCAAGAAATATTGCAGAGAGAAGCAGCTGCAGCTAATTTGAAAAGCGGAAGGCAAGGTTATACACACTGTCATTGCAAAAAGAAGTGTTCCACGAATAAATGCAGTTGTAAAAGCAAGGGACTCTTGTGCAATTCAAAGTGCCATAACAGTTTAAGTTATTGCAATAAATAAGATTGTATAATGTTAATCACATAATTTATGTGTAAGTTTATTATTGTATTATTTTCTTTAATGATTTAGAATGTACTGTTCATTTTAGGTTCAACGGTTTATTTATATGTACTGTTACTTAAGCTTTCTCCTATTTAAAAATTGCATTTTTGTCTTAACGTAATAAAAATATTTTTATTCACCACCAGTGCATGCTGAATGTCGACATTTGCCTGTGTAAGTGAGAAATAATGTTATTTAGCAAATATTTTGTACATACACGAAACAACTGTGTGAATGCTGACATTCACCAGATATCAGTCATTCACAGTAACATATATATATATATAATTATGTTGTTACATAGTGTTTTAAGAATAGATTGCTTCTCATACATTTCAATTAATAAACTTCAATGATACTCACTTTTGTTTAGTGGATTTGAAGGAACACTTCTATATATTCAACATTTCTCAACAATGTTTACATTTATATTAAATTGGAGATGGTAAACCTGTAAATAATAATAATAAATTCTTACCATTTCGGAAGACATAATTTCTTTGTAGTAGTAGTCGTTCTTGTAGGAACACTTGGAGAAGACGATGTGTTTGTGAATCTGTCGGCCCTCTATATATACTAGTATTTCAAGGTCTGGTCCACCCAATTTAGTGGGAAATTACCGGTTAATTCCAGGAAAAACAACTTGTGCAAGAAGTTACTTGAATGATAAATTAGATTCTCGACACAATTCTATACATACCAGTATTTCAAGGTCTGGTCCACCCAATTTAGTGAGAAAAAATTAATTATTTTATCCGGCTTGGACCGGTTAGTTCCAGGAAAAGAAGGAATTGTTACTTGACACAATTTATAAAAACAACTCTTTGTATTTCAAGGTCTGGTCGACCCAATTTAGT
>NW_019384500.1:324274-384094 GCF_000671375.1 Centruroides sculpturatus | reverse complement strand
GTGGTTGCGTCTCGATAGCTATAAGGGTGCGGGAGATATGAGGCTGAAAGTGGTTGAAAGTGGCTTTCTATTTCAAATGTTTTGTTAGATTTTTTCGAATTTGTTCAAATTAAATTCGAACATAAAATTCGAATTGGTTCGATTATAGAACGATTGAAAACGTTCCAGAAACGTTGAAAATTGTTCGTTTGACTAAACGTAAAAATTCTCTAATTAGTCTGGAAACGGGGGACCTAATTCTTGCATTCTGTGAAAACAGGTAAGATTAGCTATAATATAATTATCTTAATCGTTACTTTTTGCCCAGCGAAGAGGGTCCTTGCAGCTAGATTCTAGATTACTTAGAAAAACAGTCTTTTATATATATATACTATTACATACAAATAAAAACCTAGCGAAGCGGGATCTTGCAGCTAGTAATAAAAATAAAATGTGTAATTGTTTTTTTAACTATTCATTAAAATATATACAAGTATAATTGTTTATTAATTTAATAATTCAATGAAATAATAATAAAAAATAAAACATTAGAATGTGGTAGCCTTGTTCTTTCTCTGTCAATTATACATTTTTATAACAAAAGATGTCAATGAATAATGAGGATTCTGCAAGAAAAAACTTCCTTGCTTAAGGGCTCCACTTTATCAAGGAAATGCTGAATTAATACACTTAAGCATTGTTGTTTGATCATTATTAAACTCTTAAAATACAGAATACTACATACACAGTCTAATTTATATATCCTAAAATGAAAATTAAATAAAAACAGTAGAGAACAAAACTGTTTTAAATATACTATAAGCTAAGAATTACACTGCAACAGGCCTTGTGTAATGTGTACCCCACAGAAACCAAAACAAAATAGCCACATGGCAAACTACAGCCCACCAAATTCAAAACTAGCCAGTTTTCTGGTAATTCTAGATTTCTGGAAGACAGATATTTGCTCTGTACTGTATAACATATCAGCAATATCAGGTGATATTTATTCTTGATAGTGACAAAACCAAATGCAAATTTCAATCTTATTTCTTGATTTTACAAGAACAATTTTGAAAATATTTTCATCAAAATCTTATGCTATTCCAAGAAACTTACTAAGAATCAATATTTTACAACCAAAGTTGTTAGAAATTTCATAATCAAAAATTCTAAATTTAGTCTAACATTATATTCATATCCTATTACTTGTATGTAGACTCCAGAGTTCAAAGTACTTGACTAACTGTGGAAGGATTCCACAAACATTTATCAATCAGCTTTTAGAAATGAAACTTTTACAAGTTTTATACTTGTTCTTCTGATTCTACACTTGCTGAATGAGTGATCTAGTCTAAAACATTTTACTGAAATTAGTCCAATCTTAAAAATGCTTTGCATAATGTCTTATATATAAAATTATAAACATTTCAATCTTGAATTAATCTAGCAGATAGGTGAAAATTCTGTTACAAATGTTTTCAGTCTACTTCTAAGACCTGCTTCTAGTTAAATATTCAGAAAGGAAATGCTTTGAGTTACAACATTCCAAAATGAAATACATCCCCCATTGGTTATTTTTGAAAGGTTTAAATTCAAATTTAACCTTGACTCTTCTAATCATTCCATTCTGGAATGAATGTTATAGCCCGAAGCATTCCCTTTCTGAATATTTAACCTGAAGCAATCTTAGAAGTAGACTGAAAACATTCGTAACAAAATTTTCACCTATCTACTAGGTTAATTCAAGGTTGAAATGTTTATATTTTTATTCCTGCCTTGTTTTGTTGAAGACTGAACTGTTTTGCTTATATAAAATTCATCAAAACTGTGTTAACTAGTGTTTTTCAACTGAGATAAACATGGCCCTAGAGTTAAAACATCTCCGGGAGGTAAAAAAAAAAAAAGAATTTAAATCCAAGCAATTTAAAATCTTCTAGATCCAAGTCCTTAAAAATTCATAACAGTTTTTTTTACGAAATTCATATTATTTTATACATTAAAGGTATGAATTCAGTTACTTTAATGTATTAATATTTTGTTTTGACTGACTTCATGCCTACATTACAAAAGTAAATGCCATAGTACTTTAAATTGCAAATTAATAACTAAAAGTCAATGCAATTAAAATGATACAACTATTTAACTGCACAACACCAGGATGTATATAAAACGTACAACTCACCAACCAGCCTGTTTTGAATTAAGAAGAGACCTGAAGAAGTGCTCAGAAGGGGTAAATATTCGGTCACTTAAACATTATTCACACTGGTTAATTGGTTGGCAAGCCCTATGTTTTAATGATACAACTGATAACATATGCAACATTCATTGCATACAATATTTCAGTTTGTATTAACAGATGTTGTGGTAAAAATCAAAAATTAATGGAAAAGTTATTCAAAAGCTTTACTTGCAAAAGTGATTTAATAATTAACTAAATATGTTCCCAACCACCATAAAGTAAACAAACCATGATGCTCCGTTGTTGTTTGGGAACCCAGATGCTGTAAGTGCAAGTGAATCTTCATCAGGGAATTTGAATAAATGTTTGTTAAATCTTCAAACATAAAAATTTATTTTCAAACTGAATAATTTTTAAATCTGCTGTCATAAAGACCTATGGAGTAGATCTAAAACTTTAGAAAGTGATAATTTTGATAACTGCTAGACTAATTTTCAAGATTAGTGAGATTTTATGAACGAAGTAATCCAGTTAGAATTTGAAGTGGTAACATGTAAGTTAAAATACAGGGTGAGTCAAACGTCACTTAATACTCTTATCAAATCAAATTGAGTTGGGTAAAAGAAATTTTGATATTGCCGCAGCTCGCTCTTCCCACCATGTTGTTCATGGGGTAGAGGTTAGCAGCTTTGCCTATCGTGCAAAGGTGTCCGGTTCGAACCTCATTGATGCAGGCATTTTTTTTTGTGGGTACGTTCTCCTGGTCTGAGAACATATGTAAATACTAACAAATTACTATGTTTCTACCATGTCTCTATAATATATAACAGCAAGCTCTCAGGCTGACAGTGGTTCTTGTTCTCGTACTGCAAGCTGCAGGAGTTGTACATCGTCTGAGTTAATAAATACCTTTGTGTTCCTAACGACTGGTTGCAGTTTGTTCCTGCAACAATATGATAAAAACATGTTATACTTAGGGAAAACCATCTTTGTGTATGTTTCAGCTGGACTATCACCATTTTAAATTCACATCAAAATGTTTAAATGCAATCCTGCAATAAAAGAAATGAGGCTTGAATTTCAAAAGAAATGCAATAGTGACTTGTTTTCTACCTAACTTTAATCTGTTAAAAGCTAAAAAAATTAATATAACCATATTCTCTTTTTCCATGTGAATTAAATAATGCTGGGATGCAATACACGCTTGAGTGAAAACATTGCTAATTCAGACTAAGCTTTCTCCCAATTAATCCAAATTAGCCTCTAATGTTGAGGAGCAGATCACTTTGATGTCTGGGAAGAAAAGTTCATATAATGCACATTGTGACTTATCTTCAACTAATCAGTCTCTCAGAACTTATGCAGTAATTGTGCAACTATTACATGGAAAACAAGTAATACTTTTCCATGTAAACTATTACTTGGAATAGTTATCTACAGAGATATTATTGATTAAAACCATTTGCAATATCATGTGAATTCCTTTTGCCAAGCATCAGAATGATTTGGAATCATTCTTCCCATGTTAGAGGCATCCCAGTGTGGTTTAACACACATAAAAAAGGAGAATATGGTTATATTCATTTTTATAACTTTTCACAGATAAAAGTTAGATGAAAATCAAGTTCACCATTGCATTTCTCTTGAAATTCAAGCCTCATTTCTTTTATTGCATAATCCCATTCCCATTTAAACATTTTCAGATGAATTCAAGATGATGACAGTCCAGCTGTCAAACACAAAGATGGTTTTCCCTAGGCAGAACATGTTTCTATCATACCAAAATTTCTCCTGCCCAGCTCAGTTTGATCTTATAAGGAACTTTTGACTCATCCTTTACATTTATAAAAACCTTTCTTATTGTAATCAGAATTTTAGCTACAGTTTTTATTAACTTCAGGTAAACATATTTTATGTTATGAATGTGAAAAAATAAGGACATTGGAGAGTAACATGTGTGCATTAGGAAACCATGGAAATTTTTGAGGGACCAAACCAAATTAATAACCAGAATGATTGATTACCTCACTCTCAAAATTAAAATATTAATAAGTTACAAACAAAGCAATTAAGCATACCTATGATTTATGTGTCAATTCAGCCCATCAATCAAAAAGTTTGGGTATCACTGGTGTAGCTAATCATTGTCATTATCTATGAAAAATCTGTCACAAAAGAATCATAACAAGGACAAAGGCATTAGGTTTTCAACACTTAGATTATCTGTATTTCATATCCATACAAGTAAAGTCTGTAAAAATTTTTCACTGTAGAATGAGAAATCCCAAGATTATAGCAGCACATATGGGCTTCATCTGAGTGCTTCTTGTAGAGCCTCAACAGTCTAACCATCAACTAAAGAATGGTCAATCAATTAATTTAAGAAAGTACATACTTCCTATCTCTTTAAACCTAGCATACCATCATGTTATACCTTTGTGATCAGGTATGGTATAGATGAGAGTATGTTATCTATATTCTCATCTAAAACTGCTTTCAACAGTAATTGCTGATCTAGTAGGACACACTACTTTTTCCTATATGGCTGCCATTTTTTCTTTCATTGATACTAGTATCACCTCTTCAAAACTAGTTAGCAGAAAATGAAAAAAAATTTTAATTTTCTTTTATCTTTTGGCACAAACCAAATACTATTAACAGATTTTGAAAAAAAAAAATTTCATAATAAAATACTTTATGCCTATACTGTAAATTTTGACTTATTGAAATAAATTATTTCATTTCTAAATAAATATGAACGGTTAAAGGATGCCATTCCAGTAACAAAGTTGAATGAGTTTATTCATATATGTCCTCCTACTCTTAAACTAACATGAAAAATCCAAGTTTGATTATATTCAGACTGTCAATTTTTTGATAGCAGTCTTGATTAGAGTATCATCTCTCATTCATCTGATTGACATTATTGTAAATTTCTCAATTATAAAAGATTGACTGAAGCTGTTTATAGCTTTTGTAAAATGTGTCTCAAACCAATGAATCTAGTTTACTCTTGTCTAAATGGAAAACGTTTGTTTCATATCAAATTTAGCAATTATCTTCAAACTTTTAACTAAAAAAACAAGAATTTATGTATGTTACTATTGTTTGAAAAATTATACCTAGGAAAATTATCTAAATCCAGTTTATCAGAATTTAAAAGTTAGTCAGTCATTTAGTTGCCTTTCCTTGTTAACTGAATTTACAAAAGTCAGGAAATGATTATATATATGGAAATAAGTAAATGAATCCAGAAGTGAATCAACCATCCAAAAGTATTTTTGTTTAATTGTCTTCCAAGCCACAAGAGTATTTTCATCAACAAAATAAAAATAAACTTGATAAGAATCCATTAATTGTGGAAAATATTCAAAAAAGATACAAATATACACTGATCCTCTCCATGTTCATGAATAATTGGAACCAAGTAATCCTTCATAAACATCGAATTCTCAAACTTTGAGTTCCATTTTCAATGGTAAATTTATAATTTCTTCTAAGACTTTATATATTACTGCTGTTTTAAAAAATTTTCAGAAAAATGAATGGTTTTATTAAATAAATATACCATGCAATGATTTATAGTGCTGCAAAAATCATTTTAGTTAAAGACAAAAGAAAAAATAAACAAAACAGTAAGATTAGTTATGATAGATACCATACAAAATGAGTGAGTGCAGTGATGTTTTAGCACTGCACCTGCTTAAACATCTATTAGGTTGTTCGGAAAGTAAGTTCGTTTTTTTACCACTAGACAAATTACTCGTATTTTTTCCGCCATTTTTATTCTAAACCGTATTATCATTATATATTTTGACAGCTAGCATTTTAAGGCTTATTTGTAAAAAATTTTGTTTGATTTTGTGCATTGTTTATTTTTTGTGTCCCATCAAATATGGAACATCAAAAGCAGCATTTTCAACATATTTTGCTCTTTTATTACTGAAAAGATAAGAATGCTGTTCAAGTGAGAAAAAATTGTGGTACATGTATGGAGATGATGTGTTGAGAGAAAGACAGCGCCAAAACTGATTTACAAAATTTTGTTCTGGCAATTTCAATATTGAAGATGCACCACGTTCTGGATGGCCAGTTGAAGCCAATGAAAACAAAATAAAGGTACTGATTGAAGCAAACTGCTGAATAATCACTAAGAGATTAAATTTGTCAAATTGAACTGTTTATGATTACTTGAAACAAATGGTTTCGTTTCAAAGCTTGATATATGGATTCCATGTGTTCTTAAAGAGAGATGCTCTCTTTTGTGGGATTTTTTTGGAAATTTTTTTTTGGAGCTTTTACCAGACAATTTAACAATTGATTCAAAAGTGTACTGCCATTGAGTAAACAAATTGAGTAATATCATCAAACAGAAAAAGGTGGCCAGAATTGATCAACAAAACAGGTGTAGTGTTTTACCACGATAATGTAAAATTTCACACAAGTTTGGTAACTCATCAGAAACTGTTATAATTTAGATGGGAGGTGCTATCACACCAACCATATTCCCCAGATGGAGCACACTCTGATTATTACTTTTCCGATCTATACAAATTTTTTTTAACTGTAAGACATTTACTTGAAATGACAATGTCAAAAATCACTTGAATCGGTTTTTTGTAAGCAACGATCAAAACTTTTATGAATGTGAAATCATGCTACTACCAGAAACAATGACAACAGGTATTTGACCAAAATGAGTGATATATAATTCAATAAAATATTTATTTATTATAAAAATATTGTTTTTTTTTCCTCGGGAAAAAAACGAACTTACTTTCCGAACAACCCATTAGTTCTTCCAAGTGCCAACTCCAGTTTAAAGTGGTACATAATCTCCAATTTCCCAAAAGATCAAAACCTTTCACAAAAGTTGAAATTTTGGAGCATAAATTTCTGTCACAAATGATTAAATGCCTAAACACCGACATCCACAAACATCAAGAGTGTATGCAGGTACATTGAACTATTATATGACTTGATGCTGAAATCAGCATTTAACACCACTAATTTCAGCATTTGGACAAAAAAAAAAAAACAGAACTGTCTGACATGAGAGTATTTGATGCCATTTTTGGATACTTATTTACATGAATAAGTATTTTTACTTTTAGTGTTTAAATAATTACAGAAATAGACTTAATGTTGAGAATGATACAAGACTGATACAGAGTTCAATCAATTTAGTCTGATTAATGCAAAATATACAAATTATCCCAGCTATTAGAACTCTGATAATGATTTATAATTTTCTTTTAGTAATGTTGACATAAGAGTCTTTATGCATGAATATTGCTTTTAATAACCAATAAGATATTTTAATATTGAAAAACATTGAAAAATTTCAGAATTAATCATTGTATTTTATGCAAAAATTTTATTTTCTCAAGACAGTGCAATAAAACTCACACCATCTCTATATTTAACAAATAAATAACAAGAATAACTGCCAAAAGAAGAAAGTAAACATGCAGAAATGTAAAACTATTAAACACAAAAATAGTCATAGCTACTTATAAACAACACTGATTTTGTCATAATTGTAATAACATCTATAGACATATGGTAAAAATACAATTCAAAACTACAAATTTAACAAATAAACTGGAAACACAGCACACAATATTTTACTATGTCAAATCAAAATCTGTTACAAGTGCATCAATACAGAATTTGGAATCCCAACACAACAAGAAAAAGAACCAAAAGCAAAAGCCTATGGTCCTCTATCCAGATTCCACCCTCCGAACAGAGGAGAAAAATCAGCAACTCTAGAATAGATCCAACATGTCCCAAATCCGACATCGACGAAATAGCCCATTTCCAACCCTCCCTCCGGTCAGCAGCCCACCCAGTCACGTGCCATATCCTGATGATGATACCGACAAAGGGACGGGCCCTAAATCATCCCAGTGTAATCTCAGAGTCCCAAGAGACAGTGTTTGGTAGATAAATGAGTCTTACCCTCCAATAACGCAATCTTGATATTTACGACTGGTCCATCGCGTCAAAAATAGCATCCGTAATTTTTAATCGGCATACGTTGTACGAACGCACGATAAATTGTTAATTACGTCCGGTATACGTACTGTACATCGTGCGATGGCTTTAAACCTAGTGATTTTATTCGCCTGAGACTTTTAAGACTAATTTATAACAGCGACGAATCGGATTACGTCTTTCACCGTTCTTTAAGTAATTTTCGCTCAAGTTACAAAAACGCAGAAATTTCCTTAATGGTGGGCAGAGAATACGAGATTTCGATTAGTCTTTAATTTTACGACACGAACGTAATAGGGAACATGTACCGTAATCGGAGAATCTTCTACGCCATATTAATTCTATCATTAATCTGGATTTATCCGATTGCCACAGTCTATTAGTTTCGATCGGTCAGAGAATTAAACCTGGCAACTACGGGAATGGTGAAGAGAAGAGAATCCGGTCGACCGAGCGAGAAAAGTCGGGGTCTCGGGAGGACTACGATCGACGTTAATAATTAAGCTATTAGTAAATGCGTAACCGGATTAAGGCGTTCGTACTCGTTCTCACTCGAACTAACCCGGGAAAAAGGCAATTTTCGGCCGAAGGAGACGGCCCCTTCCGCGGGGTTGACGGTAAACAGCGTACGTATCCGACCACACGTCCGACTGCCACTTTTATCGGCGATTCCGTTTCTTTCCGAAATTGTTTCTGGTTTTTGTTAGCAAATATCACAATAGGCATTAGGCTTAGCATGAGAAGCAAAGACAGCGCCGATCTTACCTTTAAGTTGCGATATCGAAAAACGAAAAATTACAAAATTAACGGTCGGGGTCTCCACGCCAAGCATTCGTCCCCTGATCGATTTATAAAAGCGATATTAAATTTCCGGCAGCATTATCGATAACAAATCGTATGGTAAATAAACCGCATTGACGCACTCGACGTACACACGACGAGGTTCCCGAAAATGGTGGAACGGCCGGCGACGCGATGTCAAACGAAATTTCTATTAAAAACGTAAAAATTTCCGCCGACGTCTAAATTCATCCGGAAATAATTTTCCACCAAATTATCTTTCCTTCCCCTATTTTTTTTGGCGTTTAAAAATAAATTGGGCGTATTTCGGGTAGAATTATTTTAAAGTCCGGCGGGTTTTTTCTACGGAAGAGACACCCTGCGGAAAATTACTTACGATAGGGTGGGCGACCATCGCCGTGAATAACGGAGTCCTTAACTGCCTTCAGCTACCTGATAATTAAAATTGTTTTCGAACCGTCTTCACGGTATCTCGAGCTCCGTAAACTTTTGGTGGAGACATACGTAAATGAATATAATTTTTGGAAACATGAGACCGAATCGGGTGGTCGAAAAACCTCAAATTTTTCGGTTGTTGCCCAGATATGTCGGCTCTAATCCTCAATACGCAGCTGCCCTAATGTGGGTCTATCTGAACCCATGTTGGGCTAGAGAAAAAGTCCTCTTAATCCCCACAGTGCGGAAAGAATGAAAAGTAAATATATCAGATAGTTTCGGTTGCAAATGTATTTTTACAACGACAAACTTTTTTTAAGTCACGCGATTGAAAATGATACGACAAGCGAAAGACGGAGCACGTTACAAGTTCGTTTCGTTTGTAGTTAAAACTAAAACTTGAAAAACAATAATAATCATAGCATTATTCGAATGAAATGAAAGATATAAGCATTAATGGGGAAGAACGTCTAAAAACTGATAAGAAAATTAAGTTAGTCGAAAAATATTGTTACTAATGGTATGTCATAGTGGGAAAGGAAATCGTCACAATTATTGTCTTGGTTATAACATTTACTGCTTATAAGTCACGTAAGGAATCGTGCATAAACGATGTCACGCTAAAATTTCACATTTTTTATTGGCCTGTTTTTAAAATTAGCCTAGCCTTGACGTGAAAGGTAGGTAGATCTGTTTTACGGAAATGCTCGATTTTGATAACTGGGTATAGGGTCAAACTTTTGGGTTTAAGTTGATAGAGATAATGAAAATAAAAATTTTAAAAAGGACATTGGAGATTTGAAACTGAATAGTGGAAAAATTCGTACTCAACGTGATGACGTAGTGATCTTTATTTAAAAGATCAAAGAGAGAAAAAGTTCTTTTTGTAGAATTACGTGGTATCCAAAATTAGTATCCTAAATGAAAACGTGTTTTAAATTTTTTCGTGTCTTACCTAAATTAAGATATTGAATATGAGGATATAATTAAGACAGAGTGCAAGATAAAAGGATAGTCGTATTAAGTGATACAATTATTGTTCTACTTAAGGATACAACACAAAATATAACTTATTTTTTAAAGTTTGAACTATCACACATTTACAACCATTGTAGTATAATAGACGAGAAGTATAAAATTTATGTGAATAAACACTTAATTTCTTGTTTTTTTAGAAATTTTTTTAACTTGAAATGTTAAAGTTGGTTATCAAAACTGCCCCAATTACCTTATTATTGAGAAATTTTCATTTTCAAATATAATATTTTTATTTACTGTATTACACAATAAAGTTATTGTCTGCTTTATATAAACGACCAACATGTTTCAAATCGGTTTTCTATATTTTGTCGGATACATAGTACTGTAGTTTGTAACTAGTAATAGAAATACAGTATAATGAAATTATATACGGGGGTGCAAAAGTACGTATAGAGTTGTTATGGAAAAAACATGCAGGGAGAAAATAGGAAGAAAAAACATTTGTATGTACAAATTAAATCACAAATAAATAAGGAATACGAACTAAAAATATAATAAAAATAATAATGAACAAAAACATTTGTCCCAAAAAAAAGGTTATAAAAATTCAATGGAGTCAGAAAATTTCTTCTTTTGTTTTCTTACATAAATGTAAAATTTTTAAGAAAAGATTTTAAAAAGATATAAAAAAGAAATTAATCTGCAGAGAAAAAACTTTTATTTACATTATTACTAACAAGCTTCCCAAATGCATTTCGCCTACGGCCTCTTCAGTGGGGCTTACAGTACAAAATCTACGTTCTAACAGTCAACTCATTGAAGAGCCACTTATATGGTTAACAAAAAATTCCCAGCATTCCGCTGTTAACATTCCGGTATTTAAATTAACATTATTGTTTTGCATAATTATAGCGAAGTGTTCTTTTACCTTTCGCTTTACATTATTTTTTCCCTAAAAATTATTTTTAATTTATTAATATTTATCTGACAATTATTACTATTACAATGTTGGAAGACAGGAGAATTACTCATTTTCAACCTTACGGCAGCCAAATGTTCTGACAGTCTGATCCTTAATCTTCGTTTTGTTTCACCGACGTAAAATTGAAGTTTTATATTATCCAAAAGTCAGAAGGGAAAGAAAAATATAATTTTTTCGTAATTTTACATTTATGTAAGAAAACAAAAGAAAAACATTTGTATTTCTCAGATTCTCAACTGTATACTGTACTTACTTTTGCAACCCTCCCGTGTATAATCGGAGATTTTAATATTTTAATGAAACTTGATAACGTTGATACAGTTATTGAATTATTGTTTGTAATTTCCAGTGACCTAACTATATAATGATACTGCATATGTAGCAGTGGCATGCCGTGACATTTGATGATAAGGAAGCTGTGTTTCTGTAAAAAGCCGACTTCCAAGGGCAATTAGTCAGTGATGGTCTAGGGCAGGGGTCGGAATTAGCGGCTCGCGAACCGCATGCGGCTCTTTGCATAGACGTTTGCGGCTCTTCGAACATAAACTCCAATTTTACCTCACCTCATTTCACCGCAGCCTTATAACATAAATTTATGAGATAGAGCCGCCGAACAAACTTCGACTCGCACGGCATACTCTCTACCACTCTAGCCCGTTCGCACATGACCACACTCGCGTTGATCAATATGAGTCGCATGCGAGTGGCAGCATTCTTTCTTTCTTTCTTATCTTATCATATTAATATGGAGACTTTAGCCTGTTGGCTTTTTCTCCGAATCACTCCGCTTAGAAATTAGGTAAAGCGGTTGGTGCGGTGAACAAAACGCTTCAAGATTTCCATATGTTGGCGAGGAGGAAGGTCGGTATGAGGCCAGTATATCGGAGTTAAGGTTCGGACGATCGTAACATCTAAGGTTAAGAGACGGCCTACCTCTTGGCGGGCCCCTGTGTATTGCGGACAGACTAGCCAATAGTGGAAGTTTCTGGCGAGCCACAGTAGGGGCACATTGGCGTCGAGAATAGAGAAAATTGTTCAAGGGGGCCGTATCGGTTCGAAGTCTAGCCAATAGAGTTTCTGTGTGGCGAGACGAGGCGTGATGGTATATCCAAGGTACGAAAGGTCGGAGATGGTCGCGACCTTTTCCCCGAAGAATGGTAGAGTGTAGTTGAGTGGCAGCATTTAAAGCATATCTATATATACATAAATTATTTTTTTTGCGAAAAATACGCTGAACTTTGGAGACATCATTAATATAAATATAATTTTTATGGACGTTAAATAATAAATGGTTATTAGTAGGTCCGCTGCTCGTTTAAACTCAACGGTTTGTACTGTACAATATCCGCTATTGGTCTAGATTCGACCAATCCTGTCGCGACACGGGTCGGCGGTGACGTTTTATGAGTTTTATACGAGTTTTTTTAGCGTGTTTGTACGAATACTGTCGCAATTTTTTCGCCGTCATATAGGATTCCGAACTATATGAACCCGTGTTATATGGGGGCCGACTGTATATAATATAAAACAGAGCCGGAAAACTAAAATAACACAATTAAATGTCATAATAAATTAAAACACGAAATCGATATATAAAATACGTAAATATTATTTAATAAAATAAAAATTACTTATAACTTAACATAGATGTGTCATTTAATTACAACAGTTGTGAAATTTAACATATAATGTGAATCTTATTCTTTATTTAGAATCTTACTTTAAACTGTTTACTTTACAACTTGAATCTATTCAAACGAAAAGCAAAACAAAAATAAATCATAATGTGTACATACATAATGTGTAAAAATAAATACATTACAATTTTTTTTTTTTTTTAACTGTTCAAAGATATTCCTAAACTTTGAACATGCTAACTGTGGATTTAAAAAGTCCATTACGTAAATTTTAAACTAAAGGATACAAAACGCGTACGGGGCACCAAAAAGCTGTCAATACATAAAAATTGCAGGAAGAAATTGTTAAAAATCGACAAATACCCACAATATAGTATATATAGCCAACGCGGAAAAAACCAAAAATAAGTAGCAAAAACATTCGAAACATACAAGCATACCAAAAGAGCGAGGGAGATTTGACTTAGATATGTAACAGATTACGTTTAAACTTCAAGCGGATTTTTTTTTTTTTTTTCATTGCGCGCACAGTTCGACCTTAGAGGAAAATTTTCGTTCGAAGTACGAGATACCACTGTAATTTTTTATATTTTCGGCTATTGCGGCTAGTGTGAGAAGCCGAGTGCCCTAGATAAGGGGTGGCCAACAATTTTTGCCCCCGAGCCGAATTGGAAAGAGAACTTTTTCCACGGGTCGAACCAGAAGCTGCCCTAGGAAGATTTTGAGGTGGTGCGAGATCTCATTGTGATGTCACCTCGTAGAGACTAAATTGTAGATAGAGATTACAGATACATTTTCCACATTATCATGCTTTATCAACATTCTACGCTGTACTTAAGAGATTTGTAATGGAAGGTTAACTCTAAATACACAGTGAGTGAGTTGTTGACCTTTTTTTTATGCGTCAGAATTTTTCATCGAGCTATTCGGACTTCAGTAGCTAATATTGAAAGATTGATTGTGGGCCATATAAATTCATTAGACGGGCCGGATTCGTCGTATGCGATCCGAACGTCCGGATTCCGCGCCCGTATGTAGGCCATGCCTGCCCTAGATGCTTTTGTCCTTGTGCATTTGCAGTTTGCCGAAATTCTAGTTACGCCACTGATTATAACTATCATGTAAATTCTAATGGATTACCAGTAATCACGCAAAATATTCATCAGTAAATATTCCGATATTTTGGTATTTTTACCTGTAAATTTTGTTTAAAAAACAGGTAGACACGTAATAATTTCATTTCAAATATTGGTTGTATAGTATAGACCAGTGGTTCCCAATTAGTTTTTCCTGCGTACCACTTCAAGAAAGAGCTCAAACTCGCGTACCCCTTATAGCAGAAATTCATATTAATCCGCACTAATATAAATTCGAAGGTAATTCTGTCTGTATGTCTGTTTGTCTGTTAATTTTTCACGTCTAAACTGAACAGGTTTTAATAAAATTTGGCACAGAGATAGCTTACGTGTTGGAGATGGACATAGACTACATTTTACTGCGAGAAAATATCTTACTCCCACGAGAAAATTCGATATAATGCGGGCGAAGCTGTGGATAGACAGCTAGTGATAAATAGAATAAGTTTTTTTTTACATTTATTACCTTTAAAATACAATTCTAATAATAATGAAAATAACATAAGGTTATTTAATTTTAATGTGACAAATGTGCACGATTTTTTTTGCACAACTTTGCAAAATCTGGTTGCTTTTTGATCAGCTTTAGTCTCGAGTCATCTTCGAGTTGAAGTCGGTGACGATGTTTAGTTTTCATGTTTGTCATGGCCGAAAATCCGCTCTCGCAGAGGTGTGTTGTGCAAAATGGTAGTAAATATTTTATTGCCGCTTCGCTGACAAGAAGATAATGATAATTGTACAATTTTTATTTCTTGCGTAAGAATTTCATTTAGGTATTGTCACAAATGCATTTTTTTTTATGAAATTTCGAGATTATTTTTAGTTATAAATAAACGAATTTGTGCATTCGACATCATTTTGTAAATTGCCGAATTTTTTATGGTCCACCCATTATTTTTTTGATTGCTTCATCTCATGCATTTAAATTTTAAATCGACCGATTTTAGATTTTCGCGCGTACCCCTAATTGGGAACCACTGGTATAGACTTTCATTTTAACACACAGTAATACCTGGGTTTTCGTTGACTTCGGTTATCGTTGGTTTCGTTTTTCGTCGATTTTTTTTTCGCGAAAAATTTATCTAGGTTTTTGTAGGCGTGTCCAAGTGACCTCGCTGCTAAGTTTGAGAAAACAAAAGGCGACCCACGCTTTTTCCGGCTCAGTGTGGCGTTATTTTTCGTTCTGTGAGTATTACTCCGTGACGGCCCACCATTAGCCAATGCTTTCGTTCCTTGAACGCACGAACCGTCCTGGCGAACCGTCGTGCGTTCGCGCTTCGCCAGGACGTGCTGGTCACTTGAAGTTTTCCTAGTTTTCTCCACGTCTGTAACGCCTAAATAGGGGCCAGTTACCCTTAAACGGACCTCCCGGAAAGGAATTATTCCCCGCGATACGATCATCATAAACGCATTCTACTACTATTACGTGGCAATTACGTCACACTTTATCACGGAGGATATAGGCTAGAACAGGCATGACTAACATACGGCCCGTCTAATGAATTTATGTGGCCCGCGATCAATCTTTCAACATCAGCTACTGAAGTCCGAATGGCTCGATGAAAAATTCTGACGCCTAAAAAAAAAGGTCAACAACTCATTGTGCGTTTAGAGTTAACCTTCCATTACAAATCTCTTAAGTACAGCGTAGAATGTTGATAAAGCATGATAATGTGGAAAATGTATTTGTAATCTCTAGCTACAATTTAGTCTCTACAGGGTAACACCACAATGAGTTCTCGCACCACCTCAAAATCTTCCTAGGGCAGCCTCTGGTTCGGCCCAGGGCTGTGGAGTCGGAAAAAATGTGTCGACTCCGATTCCGGCATTTCTCTTTTTTTGTTTTCCATAGAAAAATTTCACCCCCAACGCGATTTTATAGTAAAAATATTAGAATATGAAATAATTTAAAATAAATATATCGTTAGAGATGCTTTATTTGTCATTTTATTGCATTAAAAACAAGTTGTAACGAGACACTGGGGTCTCCAAAATTTACAACTATTTGACCTTTAGCCAGCTGCTTGGTGAACTTTCGCGGGACGTCCTTACGTAAACATCGAAGGGAATCGGTTTGAGGGGAGGGTGTTCTAGTAAGGTGTGCAGTAGTTCCAGGAATAATCCCAATATGAACACGTGCTGTTTGGTCATTACTACTATTTCTCTGAGGGAGACCGACTTCCTTGTCCGATTCAGGATTAATTCAGGATTCGTACTTGCGTCCTTTTTGTCTAACCTGGGTTAACTCGGAAAAAAGTACTTAAAGGGTTTTTACTACGATTCTCAAGTTCAGATTATTTTACTTGTGACTTGTAAGTATGAATTATATTTATCTACATATTATTTTTAAGAGTTATATCTAATTTTATATACTTAAATATTGTTAGATACCTAATTACCCTTTCACAATTTCACAATGGAAAAGAAAGTATTTTCAAATTCAAAGTCTGCAGTTTTTGAATATTATAAACTTACTACGGATGGAAAATATTATCAGTGTAAATGCATTGTAGAAAATGATGATGGCAAACATGTATGTGAAGCAAAAATTAGCGCTTTTGCTAGTTCTGAAAAAAAAATGCACCTACAAGAGCAGGTAATCTAAAAAGACATTTGCAACGTCTACATCCTAAAATTCTACAANTCATCGTCTCTCGAAATACAATATCTTTTTTATTTCGCTGTCGATAGCCCGACACGTGTACTGCAGTCATCTTGTATTTTCTCGCGCGCGTGGGATTGTGGAATCTCTCGTATGACTGGACCTAGTTTCGAGAACTCTCTTGAGTCGATTGCGATTAAACCTCGTTTCAGTCGAGATTGAAACGGTCGATGGAGGTTGCACCAAGGCGAACGGTGTATAAGGCTCTAGTTTAGTAGTGTTACAGAGTATAATACGTATATTTGAACATATTTTTAAAAGAAAAAACCACTGAGAAATGTTACGTGTGTTTAACAACGGGTTCGGAAAACTTTGAAAATGTTAACAACGGGTTCGGCCGAACCTGTGCGAACCCGCTGAATATCACCACTGCTTGTAAGTATGAATTATATTTATCTACATATTATTTTTAAGAGTTACATCTAATTTTATATACTGTAAAGTCTCTTTTTATGCGGATTATTTTTATGCGATTTTGAAGTTGTGCGGTTTGTATTTCATCCAAAAATTTCTTGGACAAACATACATGTAGGCTTGTTTACACAACTGGAGTTGGATTTCCCGGGACATTCTCATATACGTCTCGGGAGGACAAGGATTTAAAGTAGGGTGACTATGACCGAAACGTATATTTTTAAAAAATTGAGATTTTAATTGCGATTTCCGACCCCCCTAATTAATTAAATTTATATAAAATAAAATATATTAATTAAAAAAATTTTAAAACTTTTGGAGGTCGTTTTTGACATCAGAAAGAAGCTTTAAATAACTTTACCGAAGTCAAATCCGTGCGCTACAACTTAGGAATATTACTTATGAAATAATAGAACTTATGAAATAAATTTTATAAAAAACTCCCATTAAAAAACAATTAAGCCTTAATCGAGCCTTATCAAAGGCTCATTAAAACCGCGATAAAAATTTTTCGCGCGGACAAAAAATTTTGAAAAAATTTGGGGACCTAAAATACATTCCAAAACTTGAAAAAAAAAATTTTGTCAAATGTGGTCTTAAGTACCGAATTTTACGTAACGCTATGTAACCTTGACGAGTTAACTCGGGCGAGGAACTAAAGGGATTTTAATTAACTCTTCACATCCAGATGTCAGTGATTTGTTTTTAGAGTGAGTATTTTAATGTTTTATATGAATTTCTTTCAGACATTCGAAGTAATTTATTAAGCAGCCTATTTCTTTTAATTTCTGCAAACTTTTTAATGCGGTTTTAAGTTAATTTTAACTCGTTGTTTTGGTTTTATGCGATTTTAGAAAATTACGGAACGTATCCCTACTTTTTCAAGACAAGTAAAGTCTTTTTTTATGCGAATTTTTTATATGCGCTTTTCTGTAGAACGTATCCACCGCATAAAACGAAACCTTACAGTACTTAAATATTGTTAGATACCTAATTACCCTTTCACAATGGAAAAGAAAGTGTTTTCAAATTCAAAGTCTGCAGTTTTTGAATATTATACTCTTATAACGGATGGAAAATATTATCAGTGTAAATGCATTGTAGAAAATGATGATGGCAAACATGTATGTGAAGCAAAAACTAGCGCTTTTGCTAGTTCTGAAAAAATAAATGCGCCTACAAGAGCAGGTAATCTAAAAAGACATTTGCAACGTCTACATCCTAAAATTCTACAAGAAGTAAATGAAAAAGACAACAGTAGAAACACTTCATATATTTTAAAATTAGAAAATATCCAAAAGTTTAGTTCAGTACAAACACAAGTATGAAAATTCTTTGCTTCGGATAAAATTACAGTAACAATGACGAGTGCAAAACTTAAAAATCTCATAATTGAAATGATGGTGCAAGATAGTGTGCCTTTAATCTTTTTTTCACGATCGACCTTTTTAGGCTTAAACGGCGAAATGGCGAGAAAACTTAGAGTTTCACTAGATAGAGAAAACATCAGAAGGCTTATAATTGAAGAGGCTGTTTTGAAAAAAAAATGAACTCCAGAAAAGACTGAAGGATCGCTTGATATTTATTAAAATAAATGCATGCACTCGTCATCGAGTGAATTATTTTGCAATTAATGTTCGATTTATTGATGAGAATAATACAATTGTTACGAAGACATTAGCAGTAAAAGATACTATGGCTCATCACACAGGAGATTATCTGCAAAAGTTGAGAGGTATTAGAAGATTTAAAAATTAAAAAGGAGCATATTTTGTGTATTGTAACAGATAATGCTTCGAATATGTTAAAAATAACAGAAAATGAATCAAGATAATGAGATTGCATTAGAAGACATTCATGAAATATTCGCCATTGACACACAAATCGAGCCTATAATAGAAAAAGAGGAATATTTAGATGATATTGTGGAGGAAGCGTCCAGTATGTTTCAAATCCAGCATATGCGATGTGCTGTTCACACGTTGCAATTAGCAATAAGAGATGGATTAAAAGACTTTCAGGTAGCTAAAATCATTACAAAATTAAGACCAATAGCTACTGTAGCTAGAACCCCTAAAATAGATGCTATTCTGAGAAGGCGTGCTAGAAAAGGAATTATTTTAGATCAATCTACTCGTTGGGGAAGCACTTATTTAATGGTTAAGCGGTTGCTCGAATTGAAAACCTTCCTTGAAGACCTTGACAATCCAAATGTTTTATTAACTGAAAACCAATGGAAACAAACAGAAAAATTAGAGTGTCTTGTCATACCCTTATACTGTCACCCTAAAGTTACAAACTGAAGATTTGACACCCGGAAATTTTTTCTTACAGTGGAAAACTTTGATGCATCAGCTCAACAAAACTGGAGGAATTGTTGCTAATGCGATTTTATCTTCAATGAGAAAAAAGAGAGATTCAGTTGTTAGACAATAAAATCTTGTTAGCCGCTATTTACGTTGATCCAATGAATCGAATTTTACTAAATGACAATCAAATTGCCTCAGGGAAAGAAAAGCTTCGTGAAATTGCTATTCGCTTGAAAAAGTTGCCGTTACCTTACGTTTATGAATCAAAAGATGAAAATAAAAATAATGAATGTAATGACAACTCGGAATCATCATCTCCAAAAAAAGAGCTTGATTTCGAAGCATATTTGGATAGTTTAGAACGTCTCAAAGTGAAGCGAAGACGTTTAACGAATCAAGAAACTAACTCGACAGAAATTGAAAAAATAAAATTTGAACAAAATTTTTTAAAATGGGCTAATTGAAATAGAAAAGTATGACCGTTTATCAAAAATTGAACGTAGAAGAAGCTATTTCAATTTATCCAGAAATTATTCGCGATGCAGCTAGATCTGTCACAGCAATGCCCCCAACACAAGTCAGCGTGGAAAGATTATTTTCAGCTTTGAAAATAATTAAAGCTAATTTAAGGGCATCTATGAAGGAAGATTTAATTGAAGCTATTTTGTTTCTTAGAACCATTTTATAAAATTCAAAATTATAAATGTAATTTAGTTTTTTTTATTTAAGTGAAAATATAAAATAAATTTTCTTATTAATTTTTAAAAATGTTTTGTATTTTGTTATAATTCATTTATTTTAAATACAAAATGCAGCAATTTAATTTATTAAATATGTAGTTTTCATTGTAGTATTTGTGTTTAGTATCAATAGTTAAATTATTTTTACCCAATTAAACTTGAATATTTTTAAATCATTCTTTTATTATTTCTGCTCTAAATAAATATTCTATTTTTCTGAATGAGCCAGACTAAGTGATCAAAGTATATATTTTTCTTTTCTGAACAAGGGGCTGAAATAACTAGATCGCACACTTTTTATTTGGACTAACTTTTCTGCAAGGGTAAAATTGAAGTGCATATGCCGTAGAATAAAAATATGTAATTGTAGAATTTTATTGCTCCCTTTCTCCTCTTATTAAATATTTGTTAAATATAAATTTTTTTATACAAATAAATATTAATGTAAGTTAAATATTAAAAATACTAACTATAAAAGTATTTGCGTAAATGCCCGGGGCTCCTTTCACAGTTCAGAGTAGGGTACCTCCCTATGAGCGTTTCTGCTCCCATATAATGACTTTGTATTTAATTTTGCCGGAGTCGGCCTACTAAAATTATCCGGAGTCGGAGTCAGAGTCGGAGTCTGGTGTTTTTTTACCGACTACGCAGCCCTGATTCGGCCGTGGAAAAAGTTCTCTTTCCAATTCGGCTCGGGGGCAAAAACTATTGGCCACACCTGGGCTAGAAGCTCACGACCTACTAACTTCTACAAGACAAGACATTACCCCCCACCGCGTCTAGCCAAACAATTCAATTGCTTTTCTTTAGATTAGTTTGTTTTTATATTAATTTCTTATTGCTTTTAGTATTTAACGCTATATTAATTCTTTATAAAATGTTTTTGGTATGTATTTTGGACTGTCTAGAACGAATTAATTGGATTTACATTGATTCGTAAGGAAATAATTACCTCGGCTTTCGTCGATTGGTTTCGTACGAATTATCGACGAAAACCGAGGTATCACTATACAGTTGATGATCGGTTAACGAACAGATCGGATAACGAAGAAATCGGATAACGAACACTTTCGCGAAAGATTTTTATGTACGGACAGCGAACACATGATAGGATAACGAACACCCCCCAAAACAAACACAAGAAGAAGGGACGTAAAATAATGAATACCGATTGGTCTTCTCTCGTCTTCGGGCAACAATTCGAAACTTTTCGGAGTGCGGGAGACGTCAAAATCGACGCTCAAGCCGGTATATACTGATCGGATAGTATTCCTCCGAACTTTGAAACTCTCCCTTGTAATTCCAGCCTTTCATTTTTCTGACGAAACAATTCTTTTATGTATTCGCGAGACTGCCGGGTAGACACTCGTTAAGTTTTGCGTCTGTTTTTATTTTCAAAACATGAAAGTATAATAGCAAAGGCAGAGAGTAGGTAGAAGATGTCTGATGTTGCTGGGCAGTATGGCGTGAACAGGTCTACAGTAGGCCGCAGTTCAATCGTATTTAAGAAAAATGCTGTATAATCAAGACTCAGCGGCTAAAGGAGTAACAAAAATCACATCTGAGAAATAAAGAACATCGAAGAGTTTATAACGGAACGTGAAACAGATCTGATTGACAGAAGAACAGCAAGAACTCTTGAATGAAGAACACCAAGAAACTCGGCGAGATATGTTTTCTTCTGAAAAAGAGAATTAATGCCGATATCTGTTATTAAAGATCCTTTGAAGAAGTGGGAGATGTCAGAACAACGGTCTTAGAATGGCATCCAAACCAGGTTGAGGCTTGGAGATTTCTACAATTGCAATGATATTAATTACTTACGAAAAATCCTGAAGAAGAGAGAAAAGCAATCGACGTTAGACAGATTCTTTAACACTTTCAAACGGAAAAAACATGACTAATAAAAACGCAAGATTGTGTATGTATGTATTTTTATTATTACATATAAATAAACGTAGTAAGAAAGTATATATATTTTTTATTTTTGGGGTCTCCAGAACAAATTAATCAAATTCCCATAAAAACCTATGGTAAATCGATAATCGGTTAACAAACAATTCGGATAGTGAACAAAGTCTTGGAACGGATTATGTTCGTTAACTGATCACCCACATTTTTTTATTATATTTATATTTTTATTCATATTTATATTTATATTTATATTTATATTTATATTTTTATTCATTAAAGACGGAAGTGTCAACGTTTTTATTTAACCGTAAAAGTAGTTTACGTGATTTATTTTTAATATAAAAAAAGTTGAAATATGTAGTATAGCAACAAATAAAAAATGCTCAATAATTGATTACTCAATAAAATTATATTCGTTTAATTAGAATTATTCATTTCTTATTCAAAGTGGCTGCTATCTGATACTGGATATCCATCAATTTTTTATTACAATGCTACCTCACAATGTCCCGATTTCAGGTTTGAACTTAAGACAACAACATATGGATTTTTATGTATAATTTTTGGTGAGCACTACGTACATTTTTGTAGTTTCTCCGAGTGCCTCTAGATTCACCTAATCGGGCGAAAATTAAAATTATGTCTCCAAATGGCTAATGAATGCGCGAATAATGGACGCCTCGAAATACGTCTAAAAAACGAGAGAGGAAGTGAGGATTTGGAGATCTTGTCCAAGGCAAGTAATAGAGTCAAATGAGTCCCTTAAGTTTTCTCTGAATCAGAAGAAAAATCTCCAATTCCACTCTCCTCTCGACAACCCTTATACTGTATAATATTTAATACACTATCCTTTTTCTTCGATGGTGAATAGTTCCAAATTAATTCGAACGCCTTTTTTCTTCCGTGAAATTTCGACACTTCGGGTGACTTAAATCATTCGATTTGTTCACCGACGACTAAAAGCCGGAAGTAACATCCCGGATAATTTTAGATACAACCCGTGGAAAAGTTTTCGATCAATCAATAACAGCTATACGAAAATTATTGATGGATGAATTTTTTTGTTAACAAATAAGTTAATCCTAGAATAATAAACATTCTGGAGTTTATTTCTGATAAGTTTTCATTATGCAAAATATGACATTTGGAAAAAGTAATTCGGAACAGGCCTATTAAAAAACGAAAATCTTGTACAAATCCTAGTTTAGAAAAAAGTTTTCGAACAAAAACGTTAATCAAATTAATTTATGCAAATTAATCGTCTGAAAGTATTGTGTACATCAATTTCCATTATAGTTGTCTTTATATTGCTTTAAAATGGGCCATCTTATCCAATATAGATTGCCATGCCTTGAATATGAATTCTTTACTGTTAATGCAGATGCAGTTTCCTTTAAGTGTTGCAAACGCTTCCATGATTCTTAGTTTATGGTTATCGAACATGCGTTTTAAAAGCTTTGCTTCTGCCCACCGTGGAGACACCCCTTGCTCGCTTACATATTGTGCTAGAGCAATGCTGTATTTGTTATTACTAATATCGTATTGGTGCTCTGAGTCTTTGCACCAAGGATCTGTTTGTTGAGCCTATATATGTCAGACTTCAATCGAATCTGTTGTCATACAGTGGTATGAAATATATCCAAGAGTTCTATCTTCAATCTTATCCTTACTGTTGTTACGAAGTTTGTATACAGTTGGGTTGCGTTTATAGGCTAAACTGGTATTTAATTGTTTCGTTGAGATCATGTAATTGTACTGAATCTCGGGTCGTAGTCTACTATGCGTTTACGATTTTGAATTTTTGTTTGTGGTTGCGCTTCTACGTTCCTAGTCGATATCTTTGTAATGTTCTCTTCTACGGAACGCACTAATGTAGGTATTAGTTTACCACTGTAACCATGTTCTATTGCTATACGTTTTATACGTTCTAATTCTTAGTATCTTTGATATTAGAGCAATGCGTATATGCTCATTTTATTAGCTCCCTAAATGCAACCACCTTAATCATTAGATGTTGAAGGTATAAAAAGAGGGCGTTGATTAGGTTTATGGCACACCTTGGTAAACACGTAGCCGTTTTTTAATTGAATATGAAGGTCTAGGAAGTGTGCCTTAGTTTCACTTTCTTGCTCTAGCTTTAAGGCCGTAGGATTATTATTGAATTCCTGTAATATATTTTGTATGTTAGGTTTAGATCTCCATATGATTACGATATCATCAACACAGGGTATGTATAATAAAATATTTGCTCAATTTTGTTTAAAATTTTGCTGTCTAATGTCCTCACTACCATTTCACAAAAATCACCTGAATTATTAAAAATTAATTGCGGCAAGAGCAGATAAAAGCAAACAAATGGTTATAATGAAAAAACAAACGTATGATAGAGCCTGAGAAGAATATATCAGAAAAACAGAATGTATTAAGATCAACAGTAAAATAGTTGAAGCTATTGATAGAAGGGTTAAAAAACTGGAGGGAACCAAACTAAAGTAAGATCTTACCTTTTATCCGAAAATGCCGGAACCCTAGACCAGGGCTCCCTAGACTGTTTGCCTTCGCTAAAACTCATAAAGAGGGCAAGGAAATAAGGTCTTTTGTGGAAAAACGGCCTTTTTTCCTTGTGGAAAATTGTGGAGAAACGGAAAGCACCTACATTTTTCCTAGAAAAAAAATTGCAAGAATACATCTCCTCCCTGATGGAAAATAATAAATTGGTGACAAAGGATCCTATTATGGTGGTTAAAGAGCTACAAGGCATTACTTTAATGGATGAAGAAGTGGGAACTGTGTTAGATTACGAAAGTTTGTACCCGTCTATTAAGATTGAATCCTGTGTAGAAGCACTATTGGAGTTCTTGTTTAGAGAAAACCCAACGTTAACACAACACAGGAATGAGGTTATAGAGATGGCTAACCTAGTATGTTGCGAATCCTTCTTCGCTTTCGAAGACCAAACATATAAGCAAAATAGGGGAGTACCAATGGGAAGCCCAATTTCAGGGCTCCTTTGCGAGCTTGTTGTTAGAAAAGTAGAGGAAAAAGTTCTGCGTAGCTTCGAAAGGGATATAGTATACTAAAAGAGATATGAAGATGACATATTCATAATAAGGAAAAACAATCGAGTAATTGCTAACTTTGTAGATAGAATTAACGAAAACGAAGAAGGCCTTAACCTGAAGGTAGAGCAAAAAAGCTCCATGATTGTACATTTTTTAGACATTAATATCGTATTTAACAAAGGGCGTATATCCACTAGCGCAGGGGTCGGCAACCTTTTGAGTCGGAAGAGCCAAAAATTACAATTTACAAAATTTCAAAGTTTTTAAAGAGCCACAAACTTTTTTCTTGGCAACAATAAATAGTACTCGCATAAATAAAGTTTTTTGATAAAAAACTAATCTATTTATTCAGAATTGTCTTGCGTCAAAAGCGAATTAAACCTCATAGAAACATCCGATGACGGCGTCATTCGAGAGCTTCCGACGGACTGACGACAGTGACGACGCGTGTCACGGGGAGGGGTGCGATGAAAAGCGAGTACAAGTGGCTGAGAGATGGAATCGGTGCCGAATCCTAGTTAATCGATCAGTTAATCGATTCAGAACGATTTTTAAATGGTTTTTTTTTTTTTGATAAAATAAATAATATTTGTGTATGGAACTAAAGAGCCACAGCTTCACATCCAAAGAGCCGCATGTGGCTCGCGAGCCGCAGGTTGCCGACCCCTGCACTAGCGTATTCATTAAACCAACGCATAGCCCACTATATATCCCTGCAAGCTCTAATGACCCTTATAGATATAAGTTAGCAGCATTTCGAGCATTGATTAGAAGGGCTTTTATATACTGTGAAAACATTATAAGCCGGGATACAGAGATAGAAAGAATTATACAGATAGCAGGAACATTAGGTTATAAGAGGAATGTTATCGAGGGAATTATTAGAAAATTTGAGGCCAGTAATGATAAAGTCACTAGACAAGGTCCATCTAAGTACACGAAATTTACATACAACAAGTATTTAGGAGGGATTATGAAAGAAATCGCAAATATAAAGGATAGAAAGGTGATCTTAAAAATAGCTCCGAATTTGTATAAAATACTTAGAAACGATAAAGGGTTGGTTAAAAAAAAAGAAGATAAGGCGGGTGTGTATACGATTCCCTACGAGAACCAGCTAATAGATATAAAAAAGATTATGTATGGGTTACTACTAGAAACCTAGGTATAAGGATCAAAGAACACAGGTATGATATTAGAAAAGGTTCTAATACAACAATATTAGCCCAGATGGCGCAAGCGGAAGGATCCTTGGTTCGATGGAATGAAGCGGAAATCCTAAAACAGATACTCTCTCCAACTTTGGAAAGAACGGCTGAAAAAATAGAAATTTACAGAAGCAAGCTAAAAGAAAAATGCATTAACGCAAGAGACGCAGAGGGTCTTCCTTCGGCTTGGAAGTATGCCGTTAAAAACTTACAAGAGGCGCATGAACTCTAGTATGTTTTAAAGGGAATTATGTCTAGATAGGATAGACAGTATTAATATTTGGTACGAGTATTATGTTATTTATTTTACATTTTTGTATCATTTACAATGTATTAGTTATTCTTATTAATGTAAATGTTATTGGTTATTATTATTTTTGAATTTTTGAACTTGTTGTTCCATTTAAGAAATGCTTTTTAATCTGAAGATGATCTAGCGAATAGATCGAAAACGTTTGTTACATTAAAAATCTCTCAGCGAATATTAAGGTGCTGGTTTAAGTTTTTTATTTATTTAATTCTGCTGGGTACGAGTGTGGTTTATATTGCTACCAGCTAAAACACTCACACCAACAAAAAAATATTGGAGTAGCCCAAGATATAGCCAAAGATTTCAGCGCCAACAAGCGTCTAGCGACCGGGCGCGTTCCAACTTACTCTGATAGAGGCTCCCTCTGTCGGCCATTTTTGGAGGTAATAAACTCGTGTACAGTAAACAATCGGTCTACTGCAAGGTCCTTGGGTCTAGTAGTAGTTTTTGATATCCGAAGAAGAGACGTCGATCGTAGCTTATTAAATACAAAATTCATTTTATTAACATCTGTTTTATTATTGATTTTACTTATTATTAGCATTCAGTTTTTCGCAAATTTCAGTTTTTAGTTTACGTATTTATTTCGTTAGGATTATTTCATATTTTTGTGTGTAACATTTGTCCTCATTGTTGAGATGACCGACATCGTGAATGAAATACCTGAACTTACGGCTTCTGCAGAAACTGACATTGTAAATAGTTACACATGCACATTATGCAGAAAGACTTTTAAAGAGTTTCGTTATTTAAAAGTGCATACAAACAATTTTCATCCAGATCACGTGAACGAGTTAGTGAATCCAAAGTGTTTAATTTTCCTTGTCATTTATATTCCAGGAAATTCGATCAAAATCGCCGGCTACATTATCATCTTCGGAATGACCATGGTGAAATAATTGAAACACCTGATAATTCGAACATTTTGAACTGTGGTCTGTGTGGTGCTAGTTATTCCAAAAAACTTCTGCTGGAACATTTTAACAGCATTCATGAATTAACAATACAAGAAGAAATACTGACATTTTCTTCAGTAGACTTGTTTACAGCATGGAAAGAAGAGACTGAACAAAAGACATATGCTAAATTTGTTAAAACTACCAGAGGTCCTGATTCAAGGTATGCAGGACAAGTCAAACTGTATTTTTCTTGTCACCGCTCTGGAATATACACCCAAAGGTAATGGAATTAGACATCTTAAGACCCAGGGTAGCAGCAAAATAAATGCTTACTGCCCAGCAGGAATGGTCATTCAAAAAGAAAATGGTGAATGTACAGTACTATAAAATTCACAAAAACACATGTGGGTCTGACATAGACATGGGACATTTAACTTTAACAGCATCACAACGTTTCTCATTAGCAAGTAAAATAGCTGAAAAAATACCATTGGATGTTATTCTTGATGAAATCAGAGATTCTCTCTCTAATTCTACACTTCACATACTACATCTGTTAACAAACTCTATAACATTGAAACTCACGATCTCTACAACATTGAACAAGCATATAATTTACAAAAAGATGGTGTAAAGCACCAAGATGATGGAATATCTGTAGATGTTTGGGTAAATGAAATGAAAATTAATAATGACTCTTGTGTTTTATTTTATAAACCCCAAGGCATCTACAGTAGAACCTCGATTATCCGCCCCCGATCAACCGACCCCTCGGTTAACCGACCGTCCTAGTCGGCAAATTTCAAATGTCCGCTAGTGATGTGGCGCTACAATATTTGGCTATGTCTTGGCTACTTTAATATTATTTTTACGTGTTTTAGCTGGCAAAACTCATTCGACCATGAAAGGGAGCCAGTATTTAAACGAAGCTTAATTTTCTAATTTTTAACGATACAATAGCGACGATTATTATTTTAAAAAATTTTTGTTAGGCTTAACATCGATGAAAATTCAACGCAAAATAGGTTAATAGCGATATACTAATTACATGGGATATAATAATATACTACACTAATAATGGATTTTTTCATACTTTTCGGTTATCCGACTTTTCAATTATCCGACCAACCCCAGTCCCCAATTAGGGCGGATAATCGAGGTTCTACTGTATTCAAATGAAACAAAATTAGTAAAAGAAGACTTTGTTTTAATAATAATGAATGATATTCAGCAGCACATGTTGCAACAATTTAGTGCAGATTGTATATGCATAGATGGGACACATGGAATGAACAGTTATAGCTTTGAACTAACCACATTATTGATAATTGATTACATAAGACAAGGATTCCCTTGTGCCTTTCTTATTTCAAACAGGACTGATCAACTTGTTTATGAGTTATTTTTTTTAAAGCATTAAAGGAAAAGTTGGAATAATATCTCCAAAGGTTTTCATGTCTGACATGGCTGAAGCATTTTTCAATGCTTGGATTCAAGTTATGAATCAGCCTCAGTTAAGACTCTTCTGTACCTGGCATGTAGATCAAGCATGGAGAAGAAATATCAATAAAATTCGTATCACAGAAAAGCAAGCAGAAACTTACTTAAAATTACGAATGTTACTTCAAGAAAGAGATCAAGATGCTTTTTATCTCTTGGCAGATGAGATCATGAGGAAACTTAAAGACCCAGATACCATTGATTTTGCTACATATTTTTCAAATGTATACATGAAAAATCCCACCTCATGGGCTTACTGTCACAAGAAGTGGAGTGGTCTAAACACAAATGCCCATTTGGAAAGAATGCACAGGACTTTGAAATATATTTATTTACATGGCAAAAATGTCAAACGACTAGATAAGGCAATAAATGCTATCATGAAATTTGTAAAAGATAAAACGTTTGACAGATTGATAGTACTTCACAAAGGCAAAGTTACTAGTAAATTAAGAGAGTTAATTAAGAAAATGCCATAAACTGAGTGAAAATTTAAGTTTGCAGGTCCTTGAACAAGAAGATGGCTGGATTGTAGAATCTTCATTACAAAGAGAACTTTACCATGTAGAAGAAGTAACTAAGGACTGCAAGTGCCAAATAGTGTGTGTTCCCTGTAAAGCATGTATTCATCATTTCACCTGTACATGTCTTGATTCAACATTTCATTGAAACATGTGCAAACATATTCACACAGTTTGCAGATATCTTCAAACTAAAGAATTGCAACAATTTCCAACAAAAAATAAAGAAAATGAACAACACATTAATACAGAATTGCAATATGAATTATTAAATTCATCAAGTGCAGAAATGATTGATGAAAGATTGATTATTTTTGAAGATAAAAGAAAGGAAAAGTCGTCATTACTCATAGACAAACTAAACACACCTGTCAAGTTCAACACGTTTAAGATTGCGAGAAAATGTTAGGAAAGCTCTTAAAAATCTTGAAGCAGATCTGGAATCAATGTCTGAGAGCCAACTAGTAGTAGTAGATAAAACCCTAAAATATTTGGGCCCACAGCTTTCAGCCGTTGATGTAACAGACAAGTCTTCTTTTGTTTCAGCCCATTCAGTACCAGGTAACAAAAAAAATGACCCTCAGAAAAGAACTCTCTTCAAGACAAAGAAAGATGCAAAAAGAAAATATCAGAAATTAAGTCCCAGCTTAGAGGAAATAGAGAGAACTGCTGCTAAAATAATTGTAAATGCTAAAACATCAATGTAAAAACTTTTTTTACATGGATGTTTTAGCATTTTGTAAATTAAAATTCTATATATTTGGTATTTCTATGATGTATTTTTCTTAACATGTTTTTAAATTTTTTTATATTTTAAAAGTTTGTGGTCATTTTAAAAAAGTTATTTTTTATTTTTAGAATACAGATTACCCAAAACAGGGTTTGTAATCAAGAAATAAAGTATCTGAAAAAAAGCATTTTTTACATTATCAGTTACATCACTTATTTAATCAGTTTTATGATTTAGGAATCTTGGAACATCTTATAAAAAGTAAAGAATTGAATTGTTTATATAAATAGCATACAGTGAATTGAAATTTATCTTTAATTATGGATATAAAATTCATTAATTTTAGAAGATTCAATGCCATTTGTTTTAAGCTATAGACAGTCATATTTCTTTACAGACTCAGTCTTCAGCTCTCTGCCTTCTAACATCAAACTCTGGTGTCAGCGACTATTCAGAAAGTGTTTAATCTAGATAGAAAAATTTTTACATTACTCAAACCTAAATAGCAGCAAAGTAAAGTAAATGTTGAATTTTTTAAAATAAGTCTTTATTGACACAAATATAAAAATTTCTGGAAAAAAACAAAAGTTTAATTTTCCTTCCAATAAAACTGAAAACTGACACTTAGTCCTTATTTTTTACTTTATTTAAACTCTTTTCTGAACATATCATAGTTCCTAAACTGTCCGATAGAGGGAGACACCATCAGAGTAAGTTGGAACGCGCCGTCACTAGACGCTTGTAAAACCGCCACAGCACTAGCGAAAATTTAAATTTGCCGACTGGAATTCTTTCGGATAACCGACGCTCTACTGTATTAGTAGTTTTATTAACGAATATTTATTTTTATTTTATTAATTTTACATGTACTTGTTGTTATTTATTATTCGTGTATTTTATTATATTGTCCTTAAATTCAAATGCGTTCTTTTGAATTTATACTTAGGTTCTTTTAAATTTGTATTTATGTTCTTTCATTCCGTTCTGTCTGGTAACTGAGGAAAATCAGTGAATCTGGTCGAAACGTTCTTAATTTTTATTAACTTCGTTGCTGGATTTATAAAGATGCAAGTTTTTTATGAACTATTTGCCTCCAGTTATTTTTGAATTTCATGACTTGTCATTCCTTTTGAGAACCAAGAGATCGAATCGCACATCCATATATGTGATACTTTCTTTAATTATAAGAAAACAAAAACAGCTGATGTTTTAAAAGTATGTTTAAATTGAGATTAGTCTTCCTTATAATTATCTATAAATACAAATAATTTTTATTAATTGATTTTATTGGTGAAAGCTACAGAAATAAATTTCTTAGAGTTGAGGTGCTATTTTGTGAGCACACTTCTTATGAATGATTTTTATTTTCCCCCCTTCTTACTGGTGGGTAGCATTGTGACAAATTACACAATGTTACACATGTTATTGGTGGGTAGCATAATGACAAATTACACATGTTCACTACATATTATGCAGTGAACAGGCTTCACAAAGTTATGGTAAGTGATAGTGTAAAATTGTGACAAATGTTTTTCACAATATTGCTTAAAACAATAAATTAATGATTAAGAACTATGTATAACGAAAGGGGAATGTTAAATCTTTCCAAAAGAATAATCTGTGTTTGGTCCAATAATCTGATAATTAACATTTAAAAAAAAAACATGAAGTGATAAAAAGTAGCCCCAGTTATGAAATCTACTTACAGTATTATTCTATCATTTTACAGCTTTTCCTAGACAATGGAATTATAACACCAATTGGGAAACTGGAATAATTCAGCGATAAACAGGTCTATCAAAGAACCTTAATTGAATTCCAACGAGATTTAATTCAAAATAAAACTTTTGGACTAATATTTTCAATCTGCAAATGGAGATCATCTTTAGGTATGTATATTTGATAATGGAATGCTTGAATAGAATAATGATGTTTTTTTAAAAATTAAATGAAAATTCTCAAATACATAAAAAAAAAAATAAGTTAATAGTGAGGTATAAAAATAAAAATTAAAAGGTAACCAATCAAATTATATAAATATAAATGAGAACATTCCATTATAATATCAATGTTACTAATGTTACAGTAACATTTTGACATAGAGATATTATAATAAAATGTTCTCATTTATATTTATATTATTTGATTGGTTACTTTTTAATTTTGTACCTCACTATTAACATATATATATTTTTTTTTTTATGTATTTGAGAATTTCATTTAATTTAATTGAGAATTTCAAAAAACATCATTATTCTATTCAAGCATTTCATCATCAAATACAGTAGAGCCTCGAAAACTCGGCACTCCGGATAACTCGGCCATATCTTGGCAGGGCAAAAAAATCCTTAGTTAATTAATTTTCATTATAGACAGCTTTATAAAAGTATAAAAGCTCTCATAAAGTATTTTTCTGAGGTCTGTCTTATCAGGTAAATTACTGTACACAGTGTATTCATTAATTTTCATTTTCATGTAGTAAAGGCGCTACGCCTTCATAATGGACGTACTTTTTTTTTGTTTAAGGGTATTTGGGCAGTTTATTCTCTGTTGTATTCTCAAGCAAACAATACATACAAGTACAATACAATATTTTCTGAGGAAATACGCATACTTATCCTTTTTTAACCCCATTCCCGATAACCCGGCATTTTCACAAACTCGGCCACCCTTCGGTCCACATCAGGCGAGTTTTCGAGGCTCTACTGTATCAAATAAAGATGATCTCCATTTGCAGATTGAAAATATTAGTCCAAAAGTTTTACTTTGAATTAAATCTCATTGGAATTCAATTAAGGCTCTTTGACAGACATGTTTATTTCCTAGACAAGTTGTAAAGCCACAACTTTTCTTCAATGTCCATTACAAATTTTTCTACATCTTATTAGGTAATGCAGAGAACTTGGAGAAGTTTGTATTGATTATTGTTAGTACCATCACAACAATGATTACTTGAATGTTTGGCCAACATTCAAGTGACAAAATATAACAAGATGCAAAGATAATATCTGGTGAGTAATTATGAAAGATGAACAAGAGCATTGCTAGTAACAATAACAAAAGTCTGTGTAAACAGAGCTTTTGTTATTGAACAGTAAAAGTCAATATAAACATGTCTGTCCCAAAAGTAAGTGTATTGATTTTTTATTTCAAAGTACACAAGAGTCACATCAAACTACAAATGATCTCCTTCACAGTAGGACTCTCGTGAGGTCACACAGTGGTTCCAAAGTTTTTTCCACTGGTTGTAGCAGTACTTAAATTTGTTTTCCGTAAGGGTGTATAGTTCATCGGTTACAACTTTTTTGATGTTTTCCACTATCTGGAAATGGCAACCTTTCAACTTGGATTTTATCTTAGAGAATAGGTAGAAGTCACACAGAACTACATCCGGGCTGTAGGGAGGTTGTGAGAGTGTGGGGATTTTTTCTTGGCAAAAATTCTCAAATTGGTAGTATTGTTGAGCAGGCACATTATCACTGTGCAGTATCTAATCTTCTGCAATGTCCCTACAGACTTGCTTGACCCATTTTTGAAATCATTCCAAGACAGCTTTGTGAACAGTAAAAGTCAATATAAACATGTCTGTCCCAAAAGTAAGTGTTTTAGATTAACTGTCTGTCCTGAAGGTAAAACTTCTTTGTGCACAATTTCACAGCTATTGAAAAAAAAACAATAAGCATCATCTTTACCCTGGATCTTTGTGACGTTTAAACACCATGTTCCTCAATAAGTGGCATCTCCATAAGCTTCAGTTAAATCTGCAAATGTCTTGATTGCAACTTTCTTGAGTTTCACACAAAACTTTGATAGCATAACATTGTTCAAGATTTTTCTCCACTTGAAATGCAACAATGTGTTAAAACTAGTGTTGTAACGAATAGTATATTCGGCCTCAGGCCAAATACCGAATATTTGGCCAGGAACATGGCCGAATAGCCAAATATTCGGCCAAACTATTCGGCTTGATTAACGCACGTATGAAAATTGGCGTGCAAACCTCATTTTGGCAAGGACCCAGCTTTCTATTGGCCCCCCGCTGTCACTACGCTTCGCTAATAGCGTTAATTCTTAACAGTTGGCAGGCAATAGCATCATGGCAGTATGTGATAAATGATGATATCAAATGTGAATAACAATGAAATGACCTACACAAGTAAATAACGGAAAAATAACAGAGAAGGACCGCAAAGTGAAAATGTGAAAATAAATATGAAGTTGAGTTGATAACATAATCGAACGAGTCGAAGCAGCTTATTGGCACGAAATTCGCAGCAGTCAATGCCAAACAATTGTTGTCATAGACTTCGGAAAGCTAAATGCTTATAATCAAAGTCACTTAGCATACACGGGCGAAAGCCTGGGACCGTTCGGGCTACCGAGCTGTCTCGAATCTGTGAAATCATAACTGTGACATATACCGACATCCTATCTGTCTCTTTTCTCCATTATCACCAAGCTATGAGCCACGTAATTATAAAATAGAAAAACTACGACAGAAAAGTGACAAATCGAAAGTATCATGAGCGCATATTATGATGTATGCATAGTCATACGTGGACTAGAGAGATGGAGGAAAGAGAAAGGAAAGAGCAAAGACGAGCGCTTAAAAAGGATAGGCAGGGTCAGACCATCACGTGTGCGACAATTCTCGAACAAATAGGTGTGTACGTGTGTTGATCTTTGTAATTATAAATTGTGAATACATGTAACTAATATTATTATTTTCTTTTTTATTTTGTGCATGTTATAAGTTATAAATAAATATAAACAAACAACGCTGACCTGATAACATTAAATCTAAATACCAAAATGATTAATTTATTGTGTTTTTGTTATTTCTTACTCCTGTTTTTAGGTATTCAGTATTCGGCCGAATAGGGTTTAAATATTGGTATTCGGCCGAATAGCAAAAAATAGGCCGAATACCGAATAGTAACTGAATATTCATTACATCACTAGTTAAAACACTATCTTGTACGAAGAGATTGTGCATGTTTGACTTAATCGATTAACTTGAAACAGGTCTATATATGCTGCTACAATATCCAGCAACATAAAAATACCAATTAATGATGTGTTAAGCTGTACAGTCATTAAATAAAAAATCAGTATGCTTACTTTTGGGATAGACCTTGTATGAACAGCAAAACACAAAAAATTTTCATAAGTTGCATTTTGACCTTGACAATCAACATGCATTAATACTGACTGTTGTTTTTTTGTCACCCTTGAGCATAAAACTTAAACCTGAGTAGCATTGTTTTTTTAAACTCATCTTGTAAACATTAAGAGTCTTCTTTTTATACTGGCCATACATGTCTGACCATGCCAACATTCACTCAACTGCTTTATTGTGGTAATGCCTGGCCACAATAAAGCAGTTGAGTGAACAGTTAAGTTTGTTTGTTTGTTTAGTTATGGCAACACAACACTTGGGTGATCTGCCCAGGGAGGTGCTTTCCAAGAAGTCTTTTTAAAGGAAACTTGCTCCTATTTAGGCATTACAGATGTGGAGAAAACCTGGAAAACTCCATGTGGCCAGCCCCTCCAAGCGAGGCATGAACCCACGACCACTCCCAGTTTCAGGGAATGAAGACCACTTGGCCACTGGTGGGCCATGAACAGCTAAGATATTCAGAGCTATATATTCAATATTCAACCATATATTCGAGCTATATCTAAGAAAAATTCCTTACTTTTCTGACACAGACTTGAAGCTGGTTTCCCAGAGTATAAATACTGTTCCTTTACTACTTTGGGCCATCCAGACATTGGTGGTAACAGATGAAAACATGTGATATGTGAAAGAAAACTTCATGGAATATTCCAAATTTTTAACTGATACTTTATTTTTGAAAGTATATTTTAAGATTTGTATTAACATATAATAATATTTAGAGCAAATCAGTAAAATAATTTATTCAATTCTTGAATGAAAGAAGAAAAAAAAAATTAAAACTTATATATATTTCATTAATCTCTAACAAATATTCATCTGTACTTCTAAAATATAAAAAAATTACTGCACATAACAAATTATTATAATCATTATTAGTTTACAAACTTTGTATAAATAAATTAATTATATGCTAATTGATCATAACATATTTAAACACTGCAGAAGAGTGTAATTGAAGATTAGTAAATAATAATAATAGCTAATAAGTAAGAGATGACAGTATGATAAACATGTTGAATTAATTATCAGTATAAGAGACATTATCTGTACTTTTGTCATCTTGGCAAACCTTTTACTATGTCATCACAAATAAGAGGTGTAGTTCCAATAAAAATCACATCAACAAGAATCCATACATTTTTAAAAATCATGGTAGCTGGCTAAAGGTAAATTCACCCTAGAATCATCCAGTCCAACTGTGTCTCCAATAGCTGTTACCACAATAATTGAATATTAATGACAAACAGCAGCAATGGAGAAAAATTTATCAACCAGTGAAGATGTAAATAATAATGTCACATCCACCATAAAAAGTTCTACATTTCATAATAGCATGAATAAAAACATGAATCCAAGAGTGTCCATTTTGCTAAGGCTTACACTGTTTAATAGATAACTGTACAAGTGCATATGCATTTGTCTTTTTGTCATTCTTTTGGAGTATGACAGAACAATTCTAGTATGAATATGCCTTTAAGAAGTAATGGATAATAATTTTGGTAAATGGTCAACTTTTTATTCATCACATTGAGTTTCCACAGCCACATATATGTCAACTTTTAGGAAATATTTAATTCAGTCTAATTACTATTTACATATTTGTAAATAGTAGACTGTCTAGTCATGATATCAGTAGACAGAGATAAATATACTATCAGAAATATTTACAGTCTACTGATATTATGAAGTTGAGGTTGCTAGCCATTTGCAAAGTTGATAAATGTGGTGTTACACCTTATAGTCAAACTCTGGTCAGTATCTCATTTGGAGCAACATGATAATGAATCAAACATCAAACAGTGAATATTGCCTGACACAAATTTGTAGTGCAAATTGGAAAGAAGAAAATAGTTCAATTGAATTAACACAGAAGAGAATTTTTTGTACTGCCTTAATAAATTTATCCTAATATCTTTGACGTATAATTTGATTTTTTTTTATTAGTTTCTGTCCTAAGCCAGAATGTCCTTTTTTTCCTCCATGTCCATCATAAATTTAGCTAAACTCACAACAGGGGGTAGCAACTACTAAGGGACAAACAACATCCACATGTGCTGAATGAATTGCCAATAAAAATTCCCAATATTTCTGACCTGAACTCAAACTTAGATCCCTCAGAATAACAGAATCATATTTTCACCAACTCAGCTATCTGTCAAAATTTGATTATAAAAATCATAAAATAAGCAGAAAATTAGGTAAAGATTAGATCTGAAACTGGTATGAATACTTATAACAGATCAGTTTTTTAATACTAAACAATATAGTTATTTTAAAAATAACTGATAATTGTCTAAAGTTGTGGAAAAGTCTGCCAAAGAAATCTAATAAAGAATTAAAAATAGAACAAAATGGTGTAGCATCAAGTGTCAAATCTATAATTCGAAATCTAGCAGTGAACTTAAGGGAACTCTGGACTAGCAGTGATGGTACCAGACTACATTTGACTACAAATAAGCCTTAATTTAAGACCAGCATCTGTTAAAAATTGAATTAATTAAATATAGACAGCAGACCCCAAATTTACAAGCAATATGACAAATTGCTGGTTGCCAACAGGCCACAGTTGATCAGAACAAACATAGATAAACCTACAGTATGTTGCAATCAATACACATTTCTCACTTCAAACATCTTAGTGACAAAACAAAAAAAAATGATTTGCTGGAAATTCCTATCTTTTAGATGTCTGACCATCTTTTCTTATCTTTTTTGTTTACTATTCACAAACTATATCCATATTTCTGATGTATAAATCCCTTTTTGAAATTAATAGCTTAGTTAACAGACAGAAGTTCTGATTTTCAAGCATCACAATGAATTGCTGGAAAAACATGCATTATTGGAATGAAACATGCATTATCCATTGAATATCTCAACTAATAATAAATGACACTTTCATAAAGACTGATGCAAATCATGGCAGATTCAGCATTAACAATAAGCTAAAGAAATTCTCTCTGTTCATAATTTGAGTCAAAACAGAATATTGGCAAAATCAGTTGTCGATGTTGATCATTTTAATTTTGTGTCTGCATGCATCAAACATAAAATTAATGTTTAGACAGTAATCAGAGTCCTTCCTTTTCAGTGATTTAAGAGGAAAGGACACTGACCCAAATCCAGAGTTACTGATGATGGACAATCTGTATTTGTGGGAAAGGAATGAGTATGTTGGATTAATAAGGAAAATGAGATTTTATTGAAGATTGGTTTGGACTAAAGATTTAGCCAGATTCTGACTGACCCTGCTGTTACCTTTCCACTAATTATGTTTCACTGGTGTAAATAACATCTGTCTTTCTGTTCACAATGCCAGAATGCCTCTCTCCTGGGCAGCATAGTTTCACTGGCAGGAAAGAGAGACAGGCAAGTTGATAGGAATGATTCAGGCTTCACTCTCTCCTGTGTTGGACTCTTCCTCCAGGATGGGCACGATCAGATTGTCCTTGGACATCAGGTTATATTTGGTAACGAAAGAGGTGAAACGACGACATAGGCAAGTTTCACTCTGCAAACAGAAAAAAAAATCATGCTTATTATGTTAATGAATCCATCATATGCAAAAAACAAGACAAGCAGGAGTTTAGTTCCTGACAGAACATTAATTTCTGGAACTAATAAAAAGTTTATAATGAGAAGACTGTTCCATCTTAGTTGGATCCCAATAACCAATAGCTCATCAAATGCTAGAAATGTAAGCTAATGTGCAACCATGTCCTTCTATAATGAAAGGGACAATGTAAGAAAGCAAAACTGGTAGAAGATTTTGTGACTGATGATCAGATCCAATAGTAAGAAATAATTTTAGTCTTTTAATCCAAAATTATAATAGCATACTCCAATAAACAGTTGAATCCCATTTTATAAATGTTTTCATGGGAACTGAGAAAAATATCACATAAGTGAGAAAAATGTACAAATTAAACTATTTTTGAATTTCTTTCAAAGTGAATTTAATTGTCACAAAATTATGGGTGCAGCACAAAACACTGAACAACTGAATTTGTATACAATTTCTTTGTTAAGAATTACGTAATTTATTATATGTATAATACATTTGAATAATATATAAAAGTAAAACAGTGTAAACTTAAATCATATACTTTTAAAAATTGATTGAGTTTTGTTTGTTTCTTGTTTTTCAATGGGTTTGTCATATATTAGTAGAGTATACAGCAGACATGAGCAAATGCGGCTCCGAGAGCTGCATGCTCTTTTTGAATTACATGTGGCTCTTTCTGAAAGTGTTAATTTCTGCTTTTTATTATTAACACAAAACGACTTCCAACAACTTAACACTTCGTTGAGTAATAATAATCCATGAAAACCTTTCTGTACTGCTCACGATTATTTACATCTCTGGTGATTTACATCTCTGCGAATGATTATTTACATCATTACGACAGTCAGTCACCACCTGAAGCAGACCTCGGTGGAGGTCGAAAGCGTATGTGGAGTAGTTAAGAACATAACACTTGTACAGAAAGGTTTTTGTGGATTATTATTTTTACTATTATTTTTACAATTTGATTTCTACAATTTTGTGAAAATATGTTTATTAAAAAATTCAATATTTGTTTTATATTATTGGGTTGTTCAGAAAGTAAGTTTGTTTCTTTTTCTGTGGAAAAAAAATATTTTATAATAAATAAATATTTTATTGAATTATATATTGACCAGTTTGGTCAAATACCTGTTGTCATCATTTCTGGTAGTAACATGATTTCACATTCATAAAAGTTTTGATCGTTGCTTACAAAAAACTGATCCAAGTGATTTTTGACATTGTCATTTCAAGTAAATGTCTTACAGTTAAAAAAAATTTGTACAGACCGGAACAAGTAATAATCCGAGTGTGCTCAATCTGGTGAATATGGTTGGTGTGATAGCACCTCCCATCTAAGTTATAACAGTTTCTGATGAGTTACCAAACTTGTGTGAAATTTGACATTGTCATAGTAAAACACTACACCTGTTTTGTTGATCAATTCTGGCTGCCTTTTCTGTTTGATGATATTACTCAATTTGTTTACTCAATGGCAGTACTCTTTTGAATCAATTGTTAAATTGTCTGGTAAAAGCTCCAAAAGAAAATTTTCTTAAAATCCCACCAAAGAGAGTATCTCTCTTTAAGAACATGTGGAACCCTTATATCAAGCTTTGAAACGAAACCAATTTGTTTCAAGTAATCATAAATGGTTCAATTTGACAGATTTTTATCTCTTAGTGATTTCACGTGTTGTTATTCGGCAGTTTGCTTCAATCAGTGCCTTTATTTTGTTTTCATTGGCTTCAACTGGCCATCCAGAACGTGGTGCATCTTCAATATTGAAATTGCCAGAACGAAATTTTGTAAACCAGTTTTGGCACTGTCGTTCTGTCAATACATCTTCTCCATACACATCACACAATTTTTTTCTCGCTTGAACAGCATTTTGATTTTTTGGTAATAAAAAAGCAAAATATGCCAAAAATGCTGCTTTCAATCTTCCATATTTGATGGGACACAAAAAATAAACAATTGCATGAAATCAAACAAAATTTTTTACAAATAAGCCTTAAAATTCTAGCTGTCGAAATATATAATGATAATATGGTTTAGAATGAAAATGGCGGGAAAAATACGACTAATCCATCTAGTGGTAAAAAAAACAACCTAATATATTTATATTATATAATAAAATCATGGTACAGAATAAAAAAGTACAGAACTGCAACTCCCATGCATTTTGCAAAACCTACATTTTGGCTCCCACTGAACTCTTGCTTGCCCATCCCTGGTATATGACATTAGATGTCTCCTGCCAAAACTCATTTTACAAAAGAGTGTAGAGTCAGAGAACCTGTGTTCTGTGGAATATACCGTATTAGCCCGAATATAACGCTATATTTTTCTACCATTTATTTTCCGTTAAAAAATCGACTTGCACTAAATTCGGGGTTTAAGTAATCGAATGTAATATAAACAAGGACATTTTCCTACAGAGGTTGCCTGTGTTATTAGCTATACAATAGAGCGTCGTTTATCTGAAAGCTGGTTATCCGAAAGCATTCCAGTCGGCAAATTTAAATTTTCGCTAGTGCTGTGACGCTGCAATCTTCGGCTATTTCTTGGGTTACTCAAATATTTTACGTTTTTGATACTAAATTAACATTTGAAGTATAATTTTTTATTGTTTTTATATTTTTCAATATATTTATTTTGTTTGTACATAATAAAAAAATAATTTTTAACGATACAATAGTCTTCGTTAGGCTTAACATCGACGAAAATTCAACGCGAAGCGACACGCAACGGAGAAAAATTTTAACATGAGATAAATTAATATTTTTTTTCGTACATGATTCGTTATCCGAAAAATAAGTTATTCGAACCACCCCAGTCCCCAATTGATTTGGATAAATGACGCTCTACTGTAATTACATAAATAAACGCTTATCTGATTGAATTTTACTTTCTTTGAATTCTTTTATGAGTATTATTTTTTTCCTAAACATCTTTATGAAAATTTTGGAGTCGCGTTAAATTCGGGGTCGCGTTATATTCGGGCTAATACGGTAGGTTAAAAACCTCTCCATAAAAAAAACTTTAAAAATGGAGTATACAACGAGTAAGTATAGTACACGAAAAGCTGGATGCATTGACATACCCCATACTGTTTCCTGGAGGAGACAACGTATGGACAACCACAATTGCAAGAGTAAAGAAGAATGAGGCACAGACATGAGAAAGAATAAGTATGCAGGAATATTTCTCTTACAGATTGTCTCCTCAATATGATGAACTTAATCCAATATTGAGTGTGGGAAAATTGAAACAATACATGGTGGATGCTTATATGAGAGCTGAGGCAAACGACTTGAACTGGGTGAAAAATAATCAGTCAACATTGAGATCAGAGAAATATAATGGTTTAATGGATGCGATAGAACGGGATGAGGAAGTTCATGGGAGGAATAACCTGATAGGAAAAGCAGTTATACTGCCTTCAAGTTTCCAGGGTGGAGTACGAAACATACAGCAGTATTACCAAGATGTTATGGCCATTGTCACAAAGTATGGAAATCCTGATTTATTTGTTACAATGACTTGCAACCCAAAATGGAAAGAAATAACTGAAAACCTCAAACCTTGGAAAAAAGCTGAATTCAGACCTGACTTGGTCACACAAGTATTTAACTTGAAACTTAAACAACTTCTTGATGACATTACAAATAAGCATAAGTCATTATTTGGGAAGGTTGTTGCTCATGTTCATGTGATTGGGTTTCAGAAGAGATGTCTTCCACATGCACACATTCTGATCATCTTAGACAAGGATGAAAAAATTACCACTCCGGAAGATATTGATAAAATTGTGAAAGCAGAGATTCTAGATAAAGAGACTTCGCCATGACTTTTTGAAATAGTCATGAAACATATGATCCATGGACCATGTGGGAAGAGAAACCCTTAATGTCCCTGCATGGTTGACAGTTATTGCACGAAGAAGTTTCCAAAGTCCTTCTGTGATGCTACGCTTGGAAATTTGGATGGATATCCATATTATAGACGACAGAATCAAGGATCTGTTGAAATGAATGGGAAGTTGATAGATAATAGCTGGGTTGTTCCTTACAATCCATACTTATTACTAACATATAATTGTCATATAAATATGGAGATCTGTTCATCAGTAAAGAGTGTGAAGTACTTATACAAGTATGTATACAAAGGTCATGATTGTGCAAACCTTTGTGTTACTGAGAAAAACGAAACAGATGAGACAAAGGAGTATGTGGACTCATGATATGTGAGTGCACCGAAAGCAATTCATTGAATTTTTAGATTCAAGATGCATGATCAGTCGCACACTATCTATAGACTACCAGTACATCTGCAAAATCAACATATAGTGTACTTTCAAGGGAAATGAACAGGTGGCTGCAGATTGAGCTCAGAGGAAAGATACGAAATTGACAGGATGGTTTAAGTTGAATGTAGTAGATGAAACTGCGCATGACTTTACTTATTCCGAAATAACCAAACACTTCGTTTGGAAGGATACGACTGCAAAGTGGGAAAGGAGATAAACGGGAGGAGAGAAAGTAATTGGGAGAATGGTGAATGTAAGTATTAAAGACCCAGAAAGATACTATCTTCGATTACTTTTATGCCACAAAAAGGCAGTGACATCTTTTCAACACTTATGAACAATTGTGGTGAAAGAGTCCATTCAGGTAGGTACCTTTCAAGAGGCTGCGAAGCACAAGGGATATCTTTTAGATGACACAATTCATGAAGCCATTGTTTATACAATGCCATTCCAGCTTATGCAAACGTTTGCCTATATCTGTGCTTATGGCCTTCCCTCAGATGCTATATGCCTATATCTGTGCTTATGGCCTTCCCTCAGATGCTCTTAAGTTATAGAATGATAATTTACAGTACTTGACAGAGGACATTTGCTATGAGTGATATCTCAAACAGGGTGAATGTCAAAGATGTGCCGAGATGAACTTAAGGATGTAAAAGATACCCTGACTCTTCTTGGTCATTCACTCTGCAATTTCAATTTACCTGATGTGGGCTATGATTTGCCAAGTATGAATCAGATTATCTATAATTCAGACGTTGAGCAGGAGGCCGCAGATGAGATAATTAGATCTTTGAATGACGACTAACGACAAGCATTCACAATGATAATCAACGCTGTGAATGATGAAGCGATCTACCCTAAATGTTTTTTCCTGGTTGGACCCGGAGGAAGTGGGAAGACATATTTGTATTGAACTCTTCTTCATTACTTTTGAGCAAGGAATGAAATTGTCATCCCCACAGCATCAACCGGAATTGCGGCAAACTTGCTTAGTGGAGGTAGAACTTAACATTCTCTGTTTAAGTTACCATTAGAAGTCAATGAGACATCCATTTCAAACCTGGGTTTGGAGTCGAAAGATGGAAGAGATATTAGAGTAGCGAAGTTGCTTATCGTGAATGAATGCACCATGGCATCGAGCCATGCTATGAATGCCATCGACAGAATTCTAAGAGAGGTAACTGGACATCAAATTCCATTTGATGGGAAGGTAATGTTACTTGGAGGTGACTTTCAGCAATGCTTAAACATTCTCCAGCACACAATGCGACCAGCGATTGTCCAGTCTGGACTTAAGTATTGCAATTCTTGGAGCTACTTTAAGAAACTCACATTGCATACCGATATGAGATCACAGGACCCTAAATATAGTAAATGGCTGTTGAAATTGGGAAACAGCACTTTGGGGAATTTTTTTGAACTTGAACACACTATTGAAGTTCCCCTGAATTTCTTTGTGAAAATGATTTGGTGAAGGAGGTATTTGGCGTGCAAATAACTCCTATGATACCAACAATTAAAAATAGGGCTATAAAATATATATAGGGCATTACTTTGCCCTAAAAATGCTGACATCGACAGAATCAATGTTGAAGTTTTGAAACTTTTACATGAGCATGGGGAAAAACTTATTACAGCTATGATGAGCTACAAACTGATTATCACTAGGAACGATTAAATTACCCAATCGAGTACCTGAACAGTGTATGTGCAACTGGATTACCTCCTCATGAACTCCACTTGAAGGTTGGAACTATCATAATGCCGCTGAGGAATCTTAACACAAAAAGGGAATTGTGTAATGGAACTCGATTAGTCATGATGAGTTTGAGAGATCATGTCATTGAAGCTGAAGTGCTTACTGGGTCTGGATTGGGACAGATAGTCCTTATACCACGAATTGATTTGACAAATTATGGTTCTGATTACCCATTCACCCTGAAACAAAGACAGTTTCCTGTGAAGGCTTCGTTTGTGATGACCATCAATAAGTCACAAGGACAGACCCTTGACAAGGTTGGAATTTTTTTGTCTGAATCCGTTTTTGGACATTGACAACTTTACGTTGCTTTCTACAGAGTAAGGAGAGCAACCAATGTGAAAATCAAGATACTGAAAATTTCAGAACAAGGCAAATTGATTCAAAATAATAATAATTTTTTTACCAAAAATGTTGTGTATAGAGAAGGTTTATGACAGGATAAATGACGGAATACAGAATACAGTTAAAGAATATCTTCAGTCTGTAATACAGAAATACTGTTTGCTGTGTATTGATCTGTTAACATTAGTTTTTAACGTGAAGATTTATATATATACTTATACTTGATTTTTTAATTACAGTAGAGTGTCGTTTATCCAAATCAATTGGGGAATGGGGTTATTCGGATAACTTATTTTTCAAATAACCGATTATGTACGAAAAAATATATTAATGTTGAAATTTTTCTCCGTTGCGTATTGCTTTGCATTGAATTTNAAGTATGAAAAAATCCATTATTAGTGTAGTATATTAGTATATCCCATGTAATTAGTATATTAGTATATTGTTATTAACCTACTTTGCATTGAATTTTCATCAATGTTAAGCCTAACAAAAATTTTTTTAAAATAATAATCGTCACTATTGTATCATTAAAAATTAGAAAATAAGCCTCGTTTAAATACTGGTTCCCTTTCATGGTCGAGCCAGTGTTGCCAGTTAAAACACGTAAAAATAATATTAAAGTAGCCAAGACATAGCCAAATATTGTAGCACCACATCACTAGCNGCTACGCTTGGAAATTTGGATGGATATCCATATTATAGACGACAGAATCAAGGATCTGTTGAAATGAATGGGAAGTTGATAGATAATAGCTGGGTTGTTCCTTACAATCCATACTTATTACTAACATATAATTGTCATATAAATATGGAGATCTGTTCATCAGTAAAGAGTGTGAAGTACTTATACAAGTATGTATACAAAGGTCATGATTGTGCAAACCTTTGTGTTACTGAGAAAAACGAAACAGATGAGACAAAGGAGTATGTGGACTCATGATATGTGAGTGCACCGAAAGCAATTCATTGAATTTTTAGATTCAAGATGCATGATCAGTTGCACACTATCTATAGACTACCAGTACATCTGCAAAATCAACATATAGTGTACTTTCAAGGGAAATGAACAGGTGGCTGCAGATTGAGCTCAGAGGAAAGATACGAAATTGACAGGATGGTTTAAGTTGAATGTAGTAGATGAAACTGCGCATGACTTTACTTATTCCGAAATAACCAAACATTTCGTTTGGAAGGATACGACTGCAAAGTGGGAAAGGAGATAAACGGGAGGAGAGAAAGTAATTGGGAGAATGGTGAATGTAAGTATTAAAGACCCAGAAAGATACTATCTTCGATTACTTTTATGCCACAAAAAGGCAGTGACATCTTTTCAACACTTATGAACAATTGTGGTGAAAGAGTCCATTCAGGTAGGTACCTTTCAAGAGGCTGCGAAGCACAAGGGATATCTTTTAGATGACACAATTCATGAAGCCATTGTTTATACAATGCCATTCCAGCTTATGCAAACGTTTGCCTATATCTGTGCTTATGGCCTTCCCTCAGATGCTCTTAAGTTATAGAATGATAATTTACAGTACTTGACAGAGGACATTTGCTATGAGTGATATCTCAAACAGGGTGAATGTCAAAGATGTGCCGAGATGAACTTAAGGATGTAAAAGATACCCTGACTCTTCTTGGTCATTCACTCTGCAATTTCAATTTACCTGATGTGGGCTATGATTTGCCAAGTATGAATCAGATTATCTATAATTCAGACGTTGAGCAGGAGGCCGCAGATGAGATAATTAGATCTTTGAATGACGACTAACGACAAGCATTCACAATGATAATCAACGCTGTGAATGATGAAGCGATCTACCCTAAATGTTTTTTCCTGGTTGGACCCGGAGGAAGTGGGAAGACATATTTGTATTGAACTCTTCTTCATTACTTTTGAGCAAGGAATGAAATTGTCATCCCCACAGCATCAACCGGAATTGCGGCAAACTTGCTTAGTGGAGGTAGAACTTAACATTCTCTGTTTAAGTTACCATTAGAAGTCAATGAGACATCCATTTCAAACCTGGGTTTGGAGTCGAAAGATGGAAGAGATATTAGAGTAGCGAAGTTGCTTATCGTGAATGAATGCACCATGGCATCGAGCCATGCTATGAATGCCATCGACAGAATTCTAAGAGAGGTAACTGGACATCAAATTCCATTTGATGGGAAGGTAATGTTACTTGGAGGTGACTTTCAGCAATGCTTAAACATTCTCCAGCACACAATGCGACCAGCGATTGTCCAGTCTGGACTTAAGTATTGCAATTCTTGGAGCTACTTTAAGAAACTCACATTGCATACCGATATGAGATCACAGGACCCTAAATATAGTAAATGGCTGTTGAAATTGGGAAACAGCACTTTGGGGAATTTTTTTGAACTTGAACACACTATTGAAGTTCCCCTGAATTTCTTTGTGAAAATGATTTGGTGAAGGAGGTATTTGGCGTGCAAATAACTCCTATGATACCAACAATTAAAAATAGGGCTATAAAATATATATAGGGCATTACTTTGCCCTAAAAATGCTGACATCGACAGAATCAATGTTGAAGTTTTGAAACTTTTACATGAGCATGGGGAAAAACTTATTACAGCTATGATGAGCTACAAACTGATTATCACTAGGAACGATTAAATTACCCAATCGAGTACCTGAACAGTGTATGTGCAACTGGATTACCTCCTCATGAACTCCACTTGAAGGTTGGAACTATCATAATGCCGCTGAGGAATCTTAACACAAAAAGGGAATTGTGTAATGGAACTCGATTAGTCATGATGAGTTTGAGAGATCATGTCATTGAAGCTGAAGTGCTTACTGGGTCTGGATTGGGACAGATAGTCCTTATACCACGAATTGATTTGACAAATTATGGTTCTGATTACCCATTCACCCTGAAACAAAGACAGTTTCCTGTGAAGGCTTCGTTTGTGATGACCATCAATAAGTCACAAGGACAGACCCTTGACAAGGTTGGAATTTTTTTGTCTGAATCCGTTTTTGGACATTGACAACTTTACGTTGCTTTCTACAGAGTAAGGAGAGCAACCAATGTGAAAATCAAGATACTGAAAATTTCAGAACAAGGCAAATTGATTCAAAATAATAATAATTTTTTTACCAAAAATGTTGTGTATAGAGAAGGTTTATGACAGGATAAATGACGGAATACAGAATACAGTTAAAGAATATCTTCAGTCTGTAATACAGAAATACTGTTTGCTGTGTATTGATCTGTTAACATTAGTTTTTAACGTGAAGATTTATATATATACTTATACTTGATTTTTTAATTACAGTAGAGTGTCGTTTATCCAAATCAATTGGGGAATGGGGTTATTCGGATAACTTATTTTTCAAATAACCGATTATGTACGAAAAAATATATTAATGTTGAAATTTTTCTCCGTTGCGTATTGCTTTGCATTGAATTTTCGTTGATGTTAAGCCTAACAAAAACTTTTTAAAATAATAATCATGGCTATTGTATCGTTAAAAATTATTTTGTTTATTTTGTATAAATAAAATAAATATATTGAAAAATATAGAAACCAAAAAATATATACTTTAGAAGTTGATCTACTATCAAAAATATTCAATACAACACGACACACAGTCCTCAGAAAAACATCACACAATACTGCCAGAGCTGCCAGCTAAAACACACACAACAACAAAAAAAATATTGGAGTAGCCCAAGATATAGCCAAAATTGCAGCGCCACAGCACTAATGAAAATTTAAATTTGCCGAATGGAATGCTTTCGGATAAACAATGCTCTATTGTATATTCTATTTATTTCAACAATTTTAAGTAAAGAATATCTTCACTTTCTAATGTAGAAATACTGTTTGCTGTTTGTGTATTGATTTTTTAAGTTTTAAGATGAAGAATTATATACATTTATATATATATATATATATATAATTTAATACATATATATATGTTTAATACATTAAACATAAATGTATTAAACATATGTTTTATGTTTTTTTTTTTTTTACATTAACACATTAAACATAATTTATGTTTAATGTGTAACATATACATATAGGTTATACATACATACATACACATATATATATATGTATGTATGTATGTATGTATACAATTCTTCATCTTAAAAACTTAAAAAATCAATACACAAACAACAAACAGTATTTCTATATTACAGACTGAAGATATTCTTTAACTGTATTCTGTATATATATATTAAGTGCATCAAACTTTTAAAAATTAAGCATACACAACTTTCATATATTAAGTGCATCAAACGTGCTTCATAGAAATTTGTAATGCTGCTAGAACGCCCACTAGGGGAAGTCCCGGGCTACTACAGTAGAGCCTTGATTATCCGACCCCCCGATTAACCGACCGTCCTAGTTGGCAAATTTCAAATGTCCGCTAGTGATGTGGCGCTACAATATTTGGGAAAAATGTTTTGGCTACTTTAATATTAGTTTTACATATTTTAGCTGGCAACACAGGATAGACCATGAAAGGGAGCGAGTATTTAAACAAGGCTTAATTTTCTAATTTTTAACGATACAACAGCGACGATGATTATTTTTTAAAATTTTTGTTAGGCTTAACATCGATGAAAATTCAACGCAAAGTAGGTTAATAGCGATATACTAATATACTAATTACATGGGATATAATAATATACAACACTAATAATGGATTTTTTCATAGTTTTTGGTTTTCCGACTTTTCAATTATTCGACCAACCCCAGTCCCCAATTGAGTCGGATAATCGAGGCTCTACTGTAGTTTAATATAATCCAATAAATGATCTGGCAGATGTTATTTTATTTATGTTTTAAATTTAAAAATTTTATTTCAAAAATGTTTTACATCATTCTGATTTGTTTGTATAAGTGAAAGTGGAGGATGGAGAGATAATTTAATCTAAAACATTAAAATTTTTGACTTTGGTTCATTTATTCTGAATTACAAGTATGATTTATTCCTTTAAATAACTTAATATATTTATAAGTTGCATATATGTTAATTTTATTAATAATAAAAGCAATTTCCAAAACTTACCTCAAATTCATCAAATACTGCTCTGTGATGAAAATAAGCATGAGAAAATATTCTATAAACTCTTCGACAAACTGAACCTAATTTTGCTACTGATGACTCTTTGATGCTAACCCTATTATTTGAAAAAAAAATCAACTTGTTTTTATTTGTTTTGATGCTTTAAAATAAATATTAAATACACTACTATCATGTCACATTTAATATTTACTCTAAAAATTATTTCACTATTTACAATATTACCCAATATAAACCACTAATAAATTCCATAAAAATATTTCTCAGTACTAAATTTCAAGAAAAATGAATTTAGAAAAAGTGTTTGAATAAATTTAAAATTTATAGTAGAAAATGTTTTAATGGAGTAAGAATAACTAAAACAAAAAGAACAAGTGCAATCACTTTCAAGTATTAATTACTCATCATTAATTAAGAATCATACTCAAAAAGAATTAAAATTATTTCAAGATGAAACAAATTCATATTTAAAACTTATATCTTACACTACTCTTATGTCAGTTATATTTAATATTTCATTTTGTGTACAATTTGATTATGATAAATGCTACATTATCGTAATCATACAAACAGATTTAAATTTGTGTGTTCTGAAATAATTTTTACTCTATTCTGCATATGTGGTTCCTAATAATGAGTAATTAATGCTTGAAAACACTTGAGTCTTTATGCATTTCCTACTTAACTAAATCATTTTTTTTTACTAACTTTTCTTTATTTTTGAACTATTAATCTTATAAAGAGAGAAATATTAGCATGACATGTGGATCATTAATTGTGTAAAAAACATTTGTCTAATTCCAAGTACCAAGTCTGGAAATGTAAACTTTATCATGCTAAATGCATTAAATGTTATCTATAGTAAATAGTTTTAAGCTGTATGTTAATTAACTGTGTTCAAAATTTGAAATTTCCAAATGTTTAATACATCAGAATAGCATAGAATACACACACAAAAAATACAGCAAATAGTATAACTTTCCTGGCAAAAAAAGTTAAAATTGTGTATGGTGCCATATTTTATATACATACAGTATATATAAACACACACATACACACAATAAATTTGAACTTTGCAAAATTATAATGCAAAATTTTATGCATTAACATCAAAAATTACAAATTCTTTACAAATTCTTAAAACTAAATATGTAAAAANTGCTATGAGTGATATCTCAAACAGGGTGAATGTCAAAGATGTGCCGAGATGAACTTAAGGATGTAAAAGATACCCTGACTCTTCTTGGTCATTCACTCTGCAATTTCAATTTACCTGATGTGGGCTATGATTTGCCAAGTATGAATCAGATTATCTATAATTCAGACGTTGAGCAGGAGGCCGCAGATGAGATAATTAGATCTTTGAATGACGACTAACGACAAGCATTCACAATGATAATCAACGCTGTGAATGATGAAGCGATCTACCCTAAATGTTTTTTCCTGGTTGGACCCGGAGGAAGTGGGAAGACATATTTGTATTGAACTCTTCTTCATTACTTTTGAGCAAGGAATGAAATTGTCATCCCCACAGCATCAACCGGAATTGCGGCAAACTTGCTTAGTGGAGGTAGAACTTAACATTCTCTGTTTAAGTTACCATTAGAAGTCAATGAGACATCCATTTCAAACCTGGGTTTGGAGTCGAAAGATGGAAGAGATATTAGAGTAGCGAAGTTGCTTATCGTGAATGAATGCACCATGGCATCGAGCCATGCTATGAATGCCATCGACAGAATTCTAAGAGAGGTAACTGGACATCAAATTCCATTTGATGGGAAGGTAATGTTACTTGGAGGTGACTTTCAGCAATGCTTAAACATTCTCCAGCACACAATGCGACCAGCGATTGTCCAGTCTGGACTTAAGTATTGCAATTCTTGGAGCTACTTTAAGAAACTCACATTGCATACCGATATGAGATCACAGGACCCTAAATATAGTAAATGGCTGTTGAAATTGGGAAACAGCACTTTGGGGAATTTTTTTGAACTTGAACACACTATTGAAGTTCCCCTGAATTTCTTTGTGAAAATGATTTGGTGAAGGAGGTATTTGGCGTGCAAATAACTCCTATGATACCAACAATTAAAAATAGGGCTATAAAATATATATAGGGCATTACTTTGCCCTAAAAATGCTGACATCGACAGAATCAATGTTGAAGTTTTGAAACTTTTACATGAGCATGGGGAAAAACTTATTACAGCTATGATGAGCTACAAACTGATTATCACTAGGAACGATTAAATTACCCAATCGAGTACCTGAACAGTGTATGTGCAACTGGATTACCTCCTCATGAACTCCACTTGAAGGTTGGAACTATCATAATGCCGCTGAGGAATCTTAACACAAAAAGGGAATTGTGTAATGGAACTCGATTAGTCATGATGAGTTTGAGAGATCATGTCATTGAAGCTGAAGTGCTTACTGGGTCTGGATTGGGACAGATAGTCCTTATACCACGAATTGATTTGACAAATTATGGTTCTGATTACCCATTCACCCTGAAACAAAGACAGTTTCCTGTGAAGGCTTCGTTTGTGATGACCATCAATAAGTCACAAGGACAGACCCTTGACAAGGTTGGAATTTTTTTGTCTGAATCCGTTTTTGGACATTGACAACTTTACGTTGCTTTCTACAGAGTAAGGAGAGCAACCAATGTGAAAATCAAGATACTGAAAATTTCAGAACAAGGCAAATTGATTCAAAATAATAATAATTTTTTTACCAAAAATGTTGTGTATAGAGAAGGTTTATGACAGGATAAATGACGGAATACAGAATACAGTTAAAGAATATCTTCAGTCTGTAATACAGAAATACTGTTTGCTGTGTATTGATCTGTTAACATTAGTTTTTAACGTGAAGATTTATATATATACTTATACTTGATTTTTTAATTACAGTAGAGTGTCGTTTATCCAAATCAATTGGGGAATGGGGTTATTCGGATAACTTATTTTTCAAATAACCGATTATGTACGAAAAAATATATTAATGTTGAAATTTTTCTCCGTTGCGTATTGCTTTGCATTGAATTTTCGTTGATGTTAAGCCTAACAAAAACTTTTTAAAATAATAATCATGGCTATTGTATCGTTAAAAATTATTTTGTTTATTTTGTATAAATAAAATAAATATATTGAAAAATATAGAAACCAAAAAATATATACTTTAGAAGTTGATCTACTATCAAAAATATTCAATACAACACGACACACAGTCCTCAGAAAAACATCACACAATACTGCCAGAGCTGCCAGCTAAAACACACACAACAACAAAAAAAATATTGGAGTAGCCCAAGATATAGCCAAAATTGCAGCGCCACAGCACTAATGAAAATTTAAATTTGCCGAATGGAATGCTTTCGGATAAACAATGCTCTATTGTATATTCTATTTATTTCAACAATTTTAAGTAAAGAATATCTTCACTTTCTAATGTAGAAATACTGTTTGCTGTTTGTGTATTGATTTTTTAAGTTTTTAAGATGAAGAATTATATACATTTATATATATATATATATATAATTTAATACATATATATATGTTTAATACATTAAACATAAATGTATTAAACATATGTTTTATGTTTTTTTTTTTTTTACATTAACACATTAAACATAATTTATGTTTAATGTGTAACATATACATATAGGTTATACATACATACATACACATATATATATATGTATGTATGTATGTATGTATACAATTCTTCATCTTAAAAACTTAAAAAATCAATACACAAACAACAAACAGTATTTCTATATTACAGACTGAAGATATTCTTTAACTGTATTCTGTATATATATATTAAGTGCATCAAACTTTTAAAAATTAAGCATACACAACTTTCATATATTAAGTGCATCAAACGTGCTTCATAGAAATTTGTAATGCTGCTAGAACGCCCACTAGGGGAAGTCCCGGGCTACTACAGTAGAGCCTTGATTATCCGACCCCCCGATTAACCGACCGTCCTAGTTGGCAAATTTCAAATGTCCGCTAGTGATGTGGCGCTACAATATTTGGGAAAAATGTTTTGGCTACTTTAATATTAGTTTTACATATTTTAGCTGGCAACACAGGATAGACCATGAAAGGGAGCGAGTATTTAAACAAGGCTTAATTTTCTAATTTTTAACGATACAACAGCGACGATGATTATTTTTTAAAATTTTTGTTAGGCTTAACATCGATGAAAATTCAACGCAAAGTAGGTTAATAGCGATATACTAATATACTAATTACATGGGATATAATAATATACAACACTAATAATGGATTTTTTCATAGTTTTTGGTTTTCCGACTTTTCAATTATTCGACCAACCCCAGTCCCCAATTGAGTCGGATAATCGAGGCTCTACTGTAGTTTAATATAATCCAATAAATGATCTGGCAGATGTTATTTTATTTATGTTTTAAATTTAAAAATTTTATTTCAAAAATGTTTTACATCATTCTGATTTGTTTGTATAAGTGAAAGTGGAGGATGGAGAGATAATTTAATCTAAAACATTAAAATTTTTGACTTTGGTTCATTTATTCTGAATTACAAGTATGATTTATTCCTTTAAATAACTTAATATATTTATAAGTTGCATATATGTTAATTTTATTAATAATAAAAGCAATTTCCAAAACTTACCTCAAATTCATCAAATACTGCTCTGTGATGAAAATAAGCATGAGAAAATATTCTATAAACTCTTCGACAAACTGAACCTAATTTTGCTACTGATGACTCTTTGATGCTAACCCTATTATTTGAAAAAAAAATCAACTTGTTTTTATTTGTTTTGATGCTTTAAAATAAATATTAAATACACTACTATCATGTCACATTTAATATTTACTCTAAAAATTATTTCACTATTTACAATATTACCCAATATAAACCACTAATAAATTCCATAAAAATATTTCTCAGTACTAAATTTCAAGAAAAATGAATTTAGAAAAAGTGTTTGAATAAATTTAAAATTTATAGTAGAAAATGTTTTAATGGAGTAAGAATAACTAAAACAAAAAGAACAAGTGCAATCACTTTCAAGTATTAATTACTCATCATTAATTAAGAATCATACTCAAAATAGAATTAAAATTATTTCAAGATGAAACAAATTCATATTTAAAACTTATATCTTACACTACTCTTATGTCAGTTATATTTAATATTTCATTTTGTGTACAATTTGATTATGATAAATGCTACATTATCGTAATCATACAAACAGATTTAAATTTGTGTGTTCTGAAATAATTTTTACTCTATTCTGCATATGTGGTTCCTAATAATGAGTAATTAATGCTTGAAAACACTTGAGTCTTTATGCATTTCCTACTTAACTAAATCATTTTTTTTTACTAACTTTTCTTTATTTTTGAACTATTAATCTTATAAAGAGAGAAATATTAGCATGACATGTGGATCATTAATTGTGTAAAAAACATTTGTCTAATTCCAAGTACCAAGTCTGGAAATGTAAACTTTATCATGCTAAATGCATTAAATGTTATCTATAGTAAATAGTTTTAAGCTGTATGTTAATTAACTGTGTTCAAAATTTGAAATTTCCAAATGTTTAATACATCAGAATAGCATAGAATACACACACAAAAAATACAGCAAATAGTATAACTTTCCTGGCAAAAAAAGTTAAAATTGTGTATGGTGCCATATTTTATATACATACAGTATATATAAACACACACATACACACAATAAATTTGAACTTTGCAAAATTATAATGCAAAATTTTATGCATTAACATCAAAAATTACAAATTCTTTACAAATTCTTAAAACTAAATATGTAAAAAATTAATTTAAAGATTACATTATAACTCTAATATATATATACTGACAAGATTTCTATATTTCAGAATGATCATAATTAAAGAATAAGTGTTCAGACAATCTGTTGAAAGAATATTGGGCAAATTTGGTATATAAATTGTCCTGAATATGTGATTTCAATTTTCAAGATAAAATTTTACTTCAAAATTCAGCTACTAGAGCAAAACTTGGCACTGCTGTCCTCAATGTGGATACTACATATATTTTCTAACAAATTTTGGAAGATAAGAAACAACTTGCAATATTTTTATTTCAATTACCCATGTGATCACAGATATGGAGTATGGAATTGACAATTACATCAAAGATATAGCTCCATGTGCTTTCCATCTCCATACTGTCTAAGTTTTTAATTATTAAAATAATATTAAAAATATATAAAATTTAATAAAACTTTGATGAAATCTTAGCTATCTCTTTTGCTTTCCCAACTCTTCATCTGAGGTGAAATGTTAAAAACAAACTGGTATTAAAAAATATTTTAAAACCATTACTATTTGTTATTTTCTTTATTTTTCATGTATATTTTTTAATACCAGTTTATTGTTTTTAACATTTCACCTCAGATGAAGAGTTGGGAAAGCAAAAGAGATAGCTAAAATTGTATATAATTTTAATAATCTAAAATCTGTATTTACTGCATGGCACACTTGATAATGGAATGCAACTAACCTGCATGGAGTTGTTAAACATGTGAAATTCTATTTTTTAAGACAGCTAGTCTGACAACATTACAGATAAATTAGGCATTTTAGATAACTCCACAAAAAGTCACAGGGATTCACATCTGATAATCATGGTATCCATAATGTTGAAGATGCTTAGCTAATCACTCTTTCATGTAAAAAATGTTGCTGCAGTAAGACTTGTACCAGTACATTTAAGCCAGTAAGCGATGATGCACCATGTTGCATAAAGATTGTGATATTCAGATAATTTAGCTACTGAAGTGCTGGAATGACAAAGTTTTGGAGTATATCTTCATATCTAATAACATTAACAGAACATGTCACTGATCCTAATGCTTAGTATTTTTCCAAAAAAAAAAAAAAAACAGAAACAAATAATAATAATAATAATAACCAATGATAAAGGATGCTGTGAAACCATGCCAAGCAATTAGCTTTAGTGAGCGCAATAAAATTTGTTCAAAATTTTCATTAGACCTAATATAGTAGTTGCGAGTGTTCACATTATCATTCAAATGAAAATTGGCTTAATTGCGCCATAGAATTTGTCAAGGTCAAGCATTATCAACCAGCATCCAAACTACGGATGGTTATGGCAAATGTTTTCCACTTATCATTATTCCTAAAAATCAATACTAGACTATAGGATACCTTACATGGATGAAAATTGCATTTTCATCCATTATCTGGATTCTCCTTTTTTAAACCTAGGTAATATTAACTAGCTTTCATTCATAAGCTTGTTGTCTTACTTTAAAGAGATCTGACTTCTGAAGTAATTTATTGTGCAGTGCATAATAAACCTCAAATAGATCAAAATGCTTCCACCTTTGCCATTCCTTACACAATTTACAGATCTAGATTTTCACAAAACTTTCTCCACTGTTGTTTAGGGCATGTTTAATTGATAATATTGTATATTCAATACTGCTATGATGAGAATTTTGTATACTTAACTGTAACAATCAGAGTGTGCTATTCCAGCAAAGAATTGGTTATCTGAAACATTTTTGACTCTATTCACAAGTCTACCTCAGATTCATGTAGAACAGTGTTTCTCAACGGGGGCGATATCGCCCCCATGTGGGCATTTTTCCATGTTGAGGGGGCAATTAGTAACAATTTATATTTTCAGGGGCGAAAAACAATTTTCTGGGCGATATAGTAAAACATTATATTAAGAATAATTAGATATTTTATTTGTTATATCGTACAATAATTAAACAAATAACATTATACTAGTCACTAGTCTATTCAATGCAATACAAATTTGGCGTTAGCCTTGGCCTCGGAATTTTGAAGTGAAGTGGGTGATACTACGTTGAAGGGGGCGACGATTCGTTAGAGGTTGAGAAACACTGATGTAGAACTTTCTAAACACTAAAACATCTTCCATACTGGTTCCAGCAGATACATTTATACAAAAAACAAATGTGTTCAACCACTTTCAGAGACTTTTGTCAAGTTTATATACATTTCTATAAATTGAATGCTATTACTTCAACAGCTTTTTCTTAAAAAAAAGTAACCTTCTATATGTCACAAGACAACATTCAAATTAAAAAAAAATTAACGTATGAAATGACAAAATATGACACATCAAAATTTTTAAACTGTATACAACTTTCTGTAATACAACTGGAGACATATAACATTTACAATTTTTTCTAGTAACACACCTACAGTATTAATAACTCATGATTAAGGAGACAATTTACAACAAATTTACAACAATGTTAATGTTCACTACAATTGGAAGTAACATATCATTGCTTGCCATACTTGCCTTAGATTAATGTTTTCTTTATTATTAATGCAACCTCCCTTGAATATTGCTTTATAAATTTTAATAGTTTATATTATCCTTAGCTGTTGTATATCAAAGATAGGGTTTCTCATTTCCCAGTGTTTTCTTGTCCTGAGATTTCAGGAAAAAAGTGAACTGTTTCCCTGCATCCAGAATATAATTATTTTTAATTATATCCCAAGATATAATTTATAAAATAAATCTTAAAATCAAACAATATAATTATTTTTCATTTTTTAAAGTAATTTAATACATTCTGCAACCTCCAAAATCATAATAATGCTGAGTAAAATATGTATTAAAAATTACATTTGAATTAGATAGAAATTTTCACAAATAAAAAAAATTTATTAAAGTTTGTTGGAAACTGATTACAAATGCCTTTGAATTGAGTTGAAAATTTAAAGAAAAAAATGAACTTAGATTAAACTTCTAACTTAGAAGATATTTTTGTTTTTTAAATAAAACAATACAAAATATTATTCACAGAAATTAAAACACCTTAATTTGTTGCCGAGAAATATATTTGAAAAACAAACGTTTTCAACCTGATTAACAGGCCATCATCAGGTCTAAAAAACGAAAATGGAACAGATACGTTCCATGTATAGAATATAAATATTTAAATCAAAATTTAGAACAAAAATTTTTAAAAATATACAAGAGAAACGGAAGCAAATATAAAATTAACATAAAATAAAATTAAAATATACAAGAGAATATATAAAAATAACACAAAATAAACTAAAAAATAAAAAATATAATAAATCTTCCAATAAACTAATTCTAGCTTGAGTTTTTAGTGAACTTTTTAAT